>NC_090245.1:33502430-33524930 GCF_037325665.1 Littorina saxatilis | reverse complement strand
TGTGATCATGCTAAACCACTCCTCCGCACTCTCCACTGGTTACCTGTTCAAGCCCGCATTGACTTCAAACTCTGTACTCTTATGCATAGCTTTTTCTCTTAAACTTCTCATGTCTATCTCTCTGGTAGGGAGGCCCGGCGGCCATTTTCAATTTTAGGGTGGCCCCTCAAAAATATATATCCCTCCCGCATAACATGCCCCACACTTGATGATCAGTTGCGTCAACTCCTGCTTTCAAAACAGCCTTAAAGACCCATCTGTTCATGCTTGATTTAGATTCTCAAAGAAACCTTTCCTGCCCTGACTGTAGACAGAGATGACTATACCTCTGAATGCCTCTGCCCCCCCCCCCCCCCTCCTTCCCTTGTCTGTCTCTGTCTCTGTCTCTCTCACAGTCTCTGTCTCTGTTTCTCTTATTTTCTGACGTCACCGAGCACACCGATCCTACGTACCTCTTGATCCCAGGAGATGAGGTATGGCCAGCTTGCTGATGGAAACATGAGCGTTCACGTTGAGGTTCATCAAGTCGTTAAAACTCTCCATTTGTCCTGGATCACTCAGGTTGCCCCCATTACCTAGTCCAGCATTGTTCACCTGTAGAAGAGGAAGTTCTTAACAGTAGAAGCAACTCAATCAGTGTAGGACCGCCCTATTTTGAAGCTCCCTCCCTTCGTTTTTTAGTCTTTTCTTTCCCAGATTTTCTGTTCATGGCCTCTGTAAATTTGACACAATTTTAAGACCCACCCACCCTTTAAATTGTTTGCTTTCTCAGATGTTCTGATCATGGCCTCTGTAAATTTGTCACAATTTTAAGACCTACCCACCCTTTAAATTGTTTGATTTCTCAGATGTTCTGATCATGGCCTCTGTAAATTTGTCACAACTTTAAGACCTACCCACCCTTTAAATTGTTTGATTGTTTGTAAGGTGTATGCATGTGAGTGATATTTGTAAATGTGTATTATGATAATATCATCTTTGTATTTATATTATTGAAATTGTTATATCTCGATGTACAGCGCTAGGAGCATAGTTAAATTTGTGAAGCGGCGCTATATAAGCTATCTTTATTATTATTATTATTATTATGATTTCTCAGATGTTCTGATCATGGCCTCTGTAAATTTGTCTCGATTTGAAGAACCCACACCCCTTCCCTACCCCTTCAGTTAAGAATTTGCTTTCTCAGCTCATCTGTTCTTTGCCTCTGCTGTTCGTTTACCTTCCTTTCAAGACTACTTCCGTTTTAAAGACCCGATTTTCTGGATATGTTTGAGTTATCAAAACAGAGAGTACGCTACATTACCGATGATAAAGTTAATTCTGCGTTCAGAGGCAAAAACATGATAGGGTGGGAATTTAAAGCCGGTGTAAGCTGACATAACCTTAATAGCTTCCTTTTCCTGATTATGTTCTTCAGAAACTGTTGTTAATTAATGCAGCAGGGAATGTAGACAGGTAATATTATTGTGAATCGTGAGCTGTTGGGAAGGGGGTTACTAATAAATGAAGAGTAATAGTAATGACGATGATGATGGCGGCGGAAACAACAGTAGTAATAATAGTACATTCAGTAGTAGTGTAATCGTAGTCATAGTAGTACGTCGTAGCAGCAGCAGTAGTAGTGCAGTAATAGAAGTAGCAGCAGCAGTTGAAGGTATACGAGCGTATATACCCAAAGAAATAATTATGTGAAGCTCTATAAATACTGAAGAAAAGGGTAATTATGGCCTCATAAGTGGACAGAACAAAAAAATTACAGTGACTCGAATGAAATATGTGTTTAATGGCAAAACGAACACTGACCAGAACGTCGAGCTGACCAAAGGTGTTCACAGTCCGAGTGACCAGTTGGTTCCTGAACGTCTCGTCCGTCAGGTCGCCAGCAGTGGTCAGTACCTTCAGGTGAGAAGTGGTGTACATGTGAACGCAGTAAACTGAGATGCAAAGCTATTGTGCATTTGTCGGTTTTTCTCAGGGTCTCTACCTGTCTTATGCTCGATCTCTCTCTCACTTCCCTTCGCATTTTCTTTGTGAATCGCTCTGTCTCTCATTCTCTCTGTGTCACTGCATGTGCACGTGTGATCAGTTTCGATGTGTGTGCTTGCGTGTGCGTGCGTTCGTGCGCGAGTGCGCGCGCCGGCGTGTGTGTGTGTGTGTGTGTGAGTGTTTGTAAGTCTGTGTCTATGTCTCTGTGTCTGTGTGTTTATGTGTGTCTGTTTCTGTGTCCCGTTTCTGTGGGACCGGTGTAGGCCTGTACGTGCGTACGTGTGTGTCCAGAAGATTTGAGGTAAAATGTGGGATTTTTTGTTTTTATTCTTCTTTTATTGTAAATTGCAAATTATATACAGTGTGTACAGTAAAATACAGAAAGTCAGAGTAAAAACTAGAAAATAGGAACACAGATAGGAGTCACATACATCTTGTTCTGTCACTCCCGCCTCCACACAGCGCTGTGCCACGCCCCTCAGTTTGCCTTGGTCCCTGCCGGTGAGAGAAAGTCTGGCCCCCCGGGCAGCCAGGTACACGGCTATCCCTGCCCCTATTCCCGCACTCGAACCTGTCATACACAGTGCAGTACTGTGAGAGAAAGTCTGGCCCCCCGGGCAGCCAGGTACACGGCTATCCCTGCCCCTATTCCCGCACTCGAACCTGTCATACATAGTGTCTACTGTGAGAGAAAGTCTGGCCCCCCGGGCAGCCAGGTAGGGCTTATATACGGCTGTCCCTGCCCCAATTCCCGCACTCGAACCTGTCATGCACAGTACAGGACAGTGAGAGAAAGCCCTGCAACCTGACATACACAGTGCAGTAAGGTGAAAAAAAGCCTGTCTCCCCCCCCCTTCCCCCCCCCCCTCCGGCAGCCAGGTACACGGCTGTCCCTGCCCCAATTCCTGCACTGGAACCTGCCATACACAGTGCAGTACGGTGAAAGAAAGCCTACCCCCCCCCCCCCCTCCGGCACCGGCAGCCAGGTACACGGCTGTCCCTGCCCCCATTCACGTCCTGGAACCTGCCATACACAGTGCAGTACGGAGAGAGAAAGCCTGCCCCCCCCCCCTTCCCTCCCCCTCCGGCAGCCAGGTACACGGCTGTCCCTGCCCCCATTCCCGCACTGGAACCTGCCATACACAGTGCAGTACGGTGAAAGAAAGCCTGCCCCCCCCCCCTTCCCTCCCCCTCCGGCAGCCAGGTACACGGCTGTCCCTGCCCCCATTCCCGCACTGGAACCTGCCATACAGTGCAGTACTGTGAAAGAAAGCCTGTCCCCCCCCTTCCCCCCCCCCTCCGGCAGCCAGGTACACGGCTGTCCCTGCCCCCATTCCCGCACTCGAACCTGTCATGCACAGTACAGCACGGGGAAAAACGAAAGCCTGTCCCCCCCTCCCCCCCCCCCCCCCCCCCCCCTCCGGCAGCCAGGTACACGGCTGTCCCTTCCCCCATTTCCGCCCTGGAACCTGTCATACACAGTGCAGCACGGTGAAAGAAAGCCCCCCCCCCCCCCTTCCTCCCCCCTCCGGCAGCCAGGTACACAGCTGTCCCTGCCCCTATTCACGCCCTGGAACCTGTCATACACAGTGCAGTACGGTGAGAGAAAGCCTGCCCCCCCCCCTTCCCTCCCCCCTCCGGCAGCCAGGTACACGGCTGTACGTCCCTGCCCCCATTCCCGCACGCGAACCTGTCATGCACAGTACAGCACGGTGAAAGAAAGCCTGCCCCCCCTCCCTCCGGCAGCCAGGTACACGCCGCTGTCCCTGCCCCCATTCCCGCACTGGAACCTGCCATACACAGTGCAGTACGGTGAAAGAAAGCCCCCCCCCTTCCCTCCCCCTCTGGCAGCCAGGTACACGCCGCTGTCCCTGCCCCCATTCCCGCACTGGAACCTGCCATACACAGTGCAGTACGGTGAAAGAAAGCCTGCCCCCCCCCTTCCCTCCCCCTCTGGCAGCCAGGTACACGCCGCTGTCCCTGCCCCCATTCCCGCAATGGAACCTGTCATACACAGTGCAGTACGGTGAGAGAAAGCCAATTCGATACATTTCCCACTTCCAAACATGCAGTCATCGTCAGAACGAATCAAGTACACAGAAGCCACAACCGGCCGGTAGTTACAGTTTGTCAGCTTAGATATGATGTAGTTTTTGTTTCTCGGCACTTGTAGGCATGATTTTGAATATGGAGCACAAAGAAACAGTTTACCTGTGATCAGGACAACTTTCCCTTTGAATTCCTCCATGTTGCCACACTGACTTCTCCCGAGACAAACAACTCGTCTAAACTGTCAGACAGACCACTGGCTTGTCACACGTGTGTACTGTTTGCTTTACCTTACCATTGACCTACTGCTGGTGTATCTTCGCAAGTGTAGTGAGCCCTCGCGTCTCTGATAACGCGGTAATAATTCAGAGTGATATATAGAGCAAGTTTTAGTGGCCTACTCTCGTCTAGTCTAGTTAGCCGACTGCGCATGTCACTCCCCTGGTCGCTTCGCTGAAACCGTAGTGTGGGCGAACCATAGTCAGCCAAAATGGCGGTCGCTACATTGATTGTTGTGTGTGGATAACTTAAAATAATGATATCAATGAAGTGATTCCTACCAACATGACACAAAAAAGCTGCGTTGTAAATTCATAGCTGACAATCCAGGGTTACTGTTGACTTATTTTTGGCCAAAAGTCATTTATATTTAAAGCAAAGAATAATTCTTGTGAATAAATTGACAGGTTGAGCTCCAAATTAAGCATAATTAATTAATTTGGTCTTTACGGATCGAGGAAAATAGCTGCCATGGTCTCCCTTTGAAGAAATTTCAAACGTAAGATCGACACGTACAGTTGTCTCCCTTCCTGGTTGCGCCGACCGTTTCCTTTTACACACAAATGAAACGCTTCCAGTTCCGTAACTTGAATGGTAAATAAAATGACTTGTTATGCTAACAAGAGCAAGTTCTTCCAAATCAGAGGCTTAAATTGCAGTAGGAAAACGTCCCTGAATCTACAACGCTAAAATTCAACATAGTCAAAACCCTCAAACTATTTGTAATGCGGGCTTGTAAGTTAATGGCATTGTCTAAACTTGGTCTTTAACGTACAAATTTCACTGGACAAAACCGACTTGGCGGTGGCAGCATTGTAAATCCTGATTCAAACACTGACGATAATGAAGGGGAAAGTAACACAAATCAGGAATGATTTCAAACAAGCATAAACTAACACAATTTGATGTCAAATTCTGTTATTTTCATATCAGTTTTTTGTTTTGTTTTTGTTTTTGTTAGTCCGGTATATTAGGTATTACTCTTTGTTACATTTAGTCAAGTTTTGACTAAATGTTTTTACATAGAGGGGGGAATCGAGACGAGGGTCGTGGTGTATGTGTGTGTAGAGCGATTCAGACTAAACTACTGGACCGATCTTTATGAAATTTGACATGAGAGTTCCTGGGTATGATATCCCCATACGTTTTTTTCATTTATTTGGATAAATGTCTTTGATGACGTCATATCCGGCTTTTCGTGAAAGTTGAGGCGGCACGCTCTCATTTTTCAACCAAATTGGTTGAAATTTTGGTCAAGTAATCTCCGACGAAGCCCGGACTTCGGTATTGCATTTCAGCTTGGTGGCAAAAATTAATTAATGACTTTGGTCATTAAAAATCTGAAAATTGTAAAAAAAAATTTTTTTATAAAACGATCCAAATTTATATAGGTTCATCTTATTCTCCATCATTTTCTGATTCCAAAAACATATAAATATGTTATATTTGGATTAAAAACAAGCTCTGAAAATTAAAAATATAAAAATTATGATCAAAATTAAATGTTCCAAATCAATTTAAAAACACTTTCATCTTATTCCTTGTCGGTTCCTGATTCCAAAAACATATAGATATGATATGTTTGGATTGAAAACACGCTCAGAAAGTTAAAACGAAGAGAGGTACAGAAACTGAGCGTGCTATCCTTCTCAGCGCAACTACTACCCCGCTCTTCTTGTCAATTTCACTGCCTTTGCCATGAGCGGTGGACTGACGATGCTACGAGTATACGGTCTTGCTGCGTTGCATTGCGTTCAGTTTCATTCTGTGAGTTCGACAGCTACTTGACTAAATGTTGTATTTTCGCATTACGCGACTTGTTGAGATTTCCGAATGGAGGGTAAAAATTGAGGCTAGTTTGGCATGCACGCCCGCATCTCAGTAAACACACCAGAACACACTTACACAGACGTCTCACAAAGATACATGCACACACAATACAGGACACACGCACGCAAGCACGCACACACACACACACACACACTGACACACACAGAAAGAGAGGAAGAGAGAGAAAGAGAGAGAGAGGGAGCACACACTGACACACACAGAAAGAGAGGAAGAGAGAGAAAGAGAGAGAGAGGGAGAGAGAGAGAGAGAGAGAAAGAGAGAGGGAGAGAGAGAGAGAAATAGAGGGAGGAAGGGAGCGTGTGTGTGTGTGTGTATGTGTGTATGTGTGTGTATGTGTGTGTGTACACGTGTGTGTGTGTGTGTTTGTGTGTGTGTGTGTGTGTGTGGGTGTGTGTGTGCATGCATGCATGCGTGTGTGTTCCATATGATCACAGACCACACTGAACAAGCCAAATGTTTGTTTCTTCGTTTGTGTATCGTGCAAAGTATACATTTTCGCACCAAATGAACAAACCACAATACACATTCTAAATTAAATTGCGTTTGCTTTACCTATTAATTTTTGTATACCATAATAATACATAAATCGCAATCTGTTGCAAGCCGCCGGCATAATGTAGGGTAAAGGGGGGTAATTTGGACACCCTAAGAACTAGACGTGGCTGGCCCATAGAAGTCGGTAAGCAAAGACGGTGGGGTTATATCACAGGCGGAAGGTATCGTCCACTGGACTACTACTATCACAGAAAGACTACAAGGTACGTCACTCACCTTCGAGTCTTCCGTGTTCTTGGAGTCGCTTCCTGGGGAAAAATATTGTTCAAGACGGTTTGCCTCTTCCTACAGTCTGTGTAAGGTCAAATAAATACAGTTGAATGATTGTTTGAACTGTATGTACCTTTAATTTTCAGCTTCCGTCCCTTGCAGGTTGTTTTTAACAATCATTTGGACGAATCTTCGTTCAGTTTGCGAGCCGCTAATATCCACTTCGTTTCAAATCATGCATCCGCACCGAATATGCATACCAGCGCTCATTGGTTAATAACAGGATATTCGATGATTATGTTCCCGTGGGTAGCTTCTCTTTGCTGCACAATATTTACATATGTTTTAGACCAATGAGCGCTGGTATGCATATTCGGTGCGGATGCATGATTTGAAACGAAGTGGATATTAGCGGCTCGCAAACGAAGATTCGTCCAAATGATGGTTAAAAACAACCTGCAATCAATCAATCAATCAATCAATCAATCAATGACGCTTATATCGCGCATATTCCGTGGGTACAGTTCTAGGCGCTCTGCAGTGATGCCGTGTGAGATGAAATTTTATACGGCCAGTAGATTGCAGCCATTTCGGCGCATATTTACCTTTCACGGCCTATTATTCCAAGTCACACGGGTATAGGTAGACAATTATTAACTGTGCCTAAGCAATTTTGCCAGGAAAGACTCTTTTGTCAATCGTGGGATCTTTAACGTGCACACCCAATGTAGTGTACACGGGGGGAGGGTTCGGACACCGAAGAGAGTCTGCACACAAAGTTGACTCTGAAATAAATTTCCGCCGAACCTGGGATCGAACTCACGCTGACAGCGGCCAACTGAATACAAATCCAGCGCGCTACCAACTGAGCTATATCCCCGCCCTGCAAGGGACGGAAGCTAAAAATTAAAGGTACATACAGTTCAAACAATCATTCAACTGTATTTATTTGACCTTACACAGACTGTAGGAAGAGGCAAACCGTCTTGAACAATATTTTCCCCCAGGAAGCGACTCCAAGAACACAGAAGACTGGAAGGTGAGTGACGTACCTTGTAGTCTTTCTGTGATAGTAGTAGTCCAGTGGACGATACCTTCCGCCTGTGGTTATATCTCAAGATCGGGGTTAGACCTACACAATGCAAGTGAAATAAAGGATCAAATGTGTTGTATCCACACACGGACTTGTTTCTTGAAATTTGAGAACATTTACAAAATTTTGACTAGTCGGGTAAATTGAACAGGGCAAAGTTCAAATTAGCCGAACTCATTTGCATAGGTATTTAACCCAAGCCGACAATCTTTCATTGCTGCCAGAGCTTTCTTCATGTCTTCTTAAGAACATTTTCCATGACTGAAAGACCAAAGCGTAGAGATATTGCAATTTTCTAACATCAATACTAAAATAAATTAGACATTCAGCGACATTCAGCTAAAATATTCTAAATATTGTCACCTGCCACCCGTTGTTAGTCGTTGCGCCATTTTTTCTTATGCAAACGTCATTGACAATCACCAGTAACGTAAAATTACAGTGACACAAACAATTGTAAAATATTCGCCTTGTTCAATTTACACCCCCTCCCTTGCCCTACATTAGGCCTATTACCATTTGGGAACTGGTTCAAAAAAAAGTAATGCAAAAAAATACAGACCGTAGATAAAAGTAAAAGAGCAAACATTTGCAATTAACCGGATCATTTGTCTCATGTTGAAGGTACACAAATGATATTGATACTCTTAAAGCAGCTGCTGCAAGTTGGTTTTCTGTTTCTGTTTTTTTCTATGCATAAGTATTCAATGTAGCCATGCCCCATCAAAATATAGAAGACTGCTCATTAAAACTTAAATTCATAATGTATGTGTGTTCAGCTTTGTCATTGAGGTGACTTATCAGTGACAATGCTTTTGAATGTGTCATTATAAATCTGTGCTTGCCTGAATAAAAAATTGTTGAAGAAAAAATTCATAATGTATAACAGACACACATAATGAGTGTTACTGCAACTGTATCAGTGTTTCCTTTTCTCCGGTTTTTCCCTAAGTAATATTTAGGCCAACATGTTTTTCTTCTTGTGTCTGTACAGCAGTTTAAGCCGTTAACAGAATCACCCCCGTCTTTTTCCCTGCTTAAGTCTCGTGTATGATTGTTATTGTTATGATGCGGAGTTTTTTCCCTGGAGTCAGTCTCCCCCCCCCCCCACCCCCACCCCCACCCCTTCCCCCCGCCAGCAGTTGGAATACTACAGCATTGCGTATCCTCCGTCAATTAATATCAGCGCTCCTGTGACGAAGGAGCTTTTGTCTGAGGCCAGGAATGCGACTGCGCGAGCAACTTCTTCCGGTTTCCCAAGTCTCCCCACAGGTATCGCTTTCGCAAACTCCGCCCAAAACTGGAGAAAAAAAGAACATTCAGTTATCCGCTGAAACGAGATTGAGAGAAATGCACTGGAAAATGTTACATAATATTTATCCAACCAACATAATATTATTTAAAATGGGTATAATCTATTGTTAATAATAATTTCTGTACCAATTGTCCCAATGTAATAGATTATATTGAACATTTCTTTTTTGATTGCCATATATACATAACATCTGGTCAGATGTTGAATGTAGAGTAATAAATTTGACGTTCGTATAGTAATGAATGCAGAAACAGCCCTGTTGGGCTCCACACCACGTGAAAATATTTCCCTTCAGGCAGTACACTACTCGTCATAAAAAAACCTGTACAGATGCGTTTGAGGGCAGATCTTTCTGATGAGGCCGTTTATCGTAAAAACCAATTATATGACTGGAAAGGCCGTTTATTCCCCTAACTTATTCAGAAAACAGATTGAGTTTACATGACGTAGTGTCGATACAGTGGAATCTACAACACAGACACCCCCAAAAAACAAATTCGCAAAATCAAGGTTCCCGCGATAAAATCGACAACAAATCAGAACAACTAAATCGAAACATGTGTAGCATGTCATTTGACAGAACAATCACATCTGCACCCAAAACAGTCAGTTTTGTTCATATACCTTGTCTACCATGGACGCTAAGCCTGAGCGGTGTAGGTGTCAATCCTCTCAGAAGGCATAAAAGGCAGTTTTTTAAGCCGTTTTAGCGGGTAATGGGACAAAAAATGGTACATTTGAGTAAATCGCCAACGCAATGCCTTCACTGAATTTGGAGATTTGTGCTAACACATGTCGTAAACTACACACGAAATCTTAAGTCATTTGAGATATTAGTTCTGCTGTTATGCGACATACCAGAAAGAGTTTTAAAAATAAAGATGTACCCTGTCCGATTGAACAGAAAAAAAATTAAAATTAGCATGCATTTAGAAAAATGAAAGCTTCAATTTACTCTTAAATCTAATAGTTTTAACAATGGCTGTTCACAGCGCACTTGTTTAAACGCACACGAACATTCTTGGAAAATGTCGGCAGTGAGCTTTGCTAGGCCTAGGTATGACGGCTTACTAGTGCCAAAACCTAGGGTTACCATTTTCACGTGAAAATTAGTAATTAACAGCGTTAATTAGTAGTTTTCATTTTTGCCCCGTTTTCGGTCACAGTAGTCGGACTTTAAGAGTCAGCGCTGAGAGGCTACAACGTCCGGCAAACATCACTCTCAGTCTCACACTATTTCTAAAATATCTTTTAATAGAAGGCCTTATCGAGCAAGTTATCCGACGGGAAGATGCATGTCACACGAAAACTTTCGAATCGAAGCTGTTTTTTGCAGACGGACTTTTGATCACCTGTGGTCTCACACTTTCACATATATCTGTCAATATAATTCCTTATTCGACAAGTTGTCGGGCAGACAACTGTACCTCATATTTATTTCCACCACTACACTCATACATCTGCTTTGTAGTGTATTAGTGAAGGACAATCGATCCGAAAATGTTCGAATCGAGAGAGGATAAATGGCGTCTGGCCGGACGTGTGCCAAAGGTCCGACCACTAGCAGACGGCTTCTTCGGTCTAGACTCACACACTTTCACAAATATCTTTCGATAGAATTCGTTATTCAACAAGTTGTCGGACAGACAGTTGTATGTCACGGTTATCTATACATGCGCTCAGCTCTTATTGTTAATTTGCATCGGATTAAAGAACTATGAACCAGAAAAGTATTGAATCGAAGAATGTTTCGCTCTGGCCGATGTAACAGTCGCGCATGCGCATTGAACCTCCACAGTCACGAGGCACTTGAAAGTTAGTAATTAACACGTGAAACTCAGTGATTACTAATTTTTAGTTTTGGCGCTAGTAAGCCGCCAGGAGGCGAGCCAAAACGCAAAATTAGACATTGACACTTGAAAATGAGTAATTAACACGTGGAAATGAGTAAATAACACGTGAAAATTAGTAATTTTTGTGATTGTAATTTTCTTGTTAGTAACTTTCACGGGTTAATTACTACTTTTTAGTTTTGGCGCTAGTAAGCCGTCATACTATCCTATGATCTGAATTTCGTTCCGCTGCCAGACTTGTCGATTTTACAGACGCTCCAGGGAGGGATGTGGGGTCGTTGTGGTAGGCTACCCTCACCCCTGTACATATTTAGCCATGCAGTAGACACAGAAATACAGGACCACTTACTTCGTTATACTGCTCGTCCGTGTAGTTGAGAAATCTGGCGATATCTGACCGCACGACTCCTGGACTGCAAATGGTAAAGTAGTTTCCAGATCAGTGTGCACTGAGACGAGAGAGAGAGAGAGCGAGAGAGAGAGAGAGAGAGAGAGAGAGAGAGAGAGAGAGAGAGAGAGAGAGAGACTGACATAGAGAGAGAGACTGACATACGGAGAGAGAGAGAGACAGAGACAAAGAGAGACAGAGAGACAGAGACAGAGAAAGACTCGGAGAGACTGACAGAGAGAGACACAGAGAGAGAGAGAGAGACAGAGACAGAGAGAGAGAGACAGAAAGAGAGAGAGAGAGAGACAGAGAGATTGAGAGAGAGACAGAAAGAGAGAGAGAGAGCGAGAAAGAGAGAGTGAGAGAGAGAGAGAGAAAGAGAGAGAGAGAGTGAGAGAGAGAGAGAGAGAAAGAGAGAGAGAGAGAGAGAAAGAGAGAGAAAGAGTGAGAGAGAAAAAGAGAGAGAGAGAGATTGAGAGAGAGAGAGAGAGAGAGAGGGAGAGAGAGAGGTGGTTGGGCTGATTGACTCTTGTTGTGGGTTTTAGTCTGACTTACTGTTTGACCAATTGACCTAATAATTGGGATTGGGAGACATATTTATTGCAATTTTACTTGTAGGTAATTAAGATGTAAATCAGTAGTATCAGACTTTAAGGTTTATATTTTCATGCATTTTTAATCATAAATTTGAAGATTCCCCTGCAGATGTTCTGCTCTCAAGTCATCTTAAATGTCGTGTATGTATGTAATGTATGTAATGTATGTGTGTGTGTATGTGTGTATGTGTATGTGTGTGTGTGTGTATGTATGTGTGTGTGTGTGTGTGTGTGTGTGTGTGGCTGTATGTATGTATGTATGTATGTATGTATGTATGTATGTATGTATGTATGTATGTATGTATGTATGTATGTATGTATGTATGTATGTACGTACGTACGTATGTACTAGATGAATACCCGCTTCGCCGGGTAGCCGGCTTCGCCGGGAAGAAGTACAGCCGCACCGTACGCCGGCTTCGCCGGGTGAGTGGCGCACCGTACGCGATTGACGCCACACGAAGAAAAACTTCTAAAAATAGTAACGGGAATATGGATTGAGCGTTGTGGACAGTGACCTTCTAAAAATAGTAACGGGAATATGGATTGACGCCACACGAAGGAAGGGAGATAAACGCAAAACACTGGAGAAGATAAGGAAGAGTTACTGGGAATGGATCTGGGAAGATGAACAGAAAAACCAAAATCGGTTCAGCGTTGCGCGCTGAGAGCACGTGTTGAAAATTCTCATCGACCAGGTTGTGTCCGGGGTCTACCTGAATATGCTCACCAAATTTGAAGCAGATCCATTGAGAACTTTGGCCGTGCATCGCGAACACACACACACACACACACACACACACACACACAAACACACAAACACACAGACAGACAGACACAAGTCGTATATATATATGTATATCATATATATATATAGAGATGTTTGTATGTACACTCTTCAAAAAAAGTTAAGCATCGGTTGAAAAAACGGATCTAATTATAAAAAAAATTGCCAAAAAATTAAACATCGACATAATAATTAAAAGATTAATGTGTTTGAATTAACAAAAGAACAATGAGTCTTGACCTGGAATTTTGTTTGGCAGGCAAAGTTATTTCCCTTTGTGGGACTTCTCAAAAGCTTCTGCATTCTGGAAGAAAAAGGGTGTTTTTTATTGCCCCATGAAATTTGCGGAACGCATGCCAGGGCAAAAGGTTGTGATGCACGTGCTATAACAGGGTCCTGGCTATGAACATCGCTCACCAGCTTGTGTTTAAAGGTTGACACGCTGACACAATTATGCACAGTAGCAACATGCCCCCACGAAGAAAACTGAGCGATTTGAATAGAGGAAGGGCAATAGGATGGCTACAAGACGTTGTTGCTGCCAGGCCAGTGGCCCAGAGGCTTGCAGTGGCTCCCTCTGTCATCATCAGACTAAAACAGAGATTCCACGCAACTGGAAGAGTGCAGGAGCGACAACGTTCTGGTCGGCCCAGAGTCACCACACAAAGAGAGGATCGCTTCATCCAGAGGCAGGCCATGCAACAAAGAATGGCTACGGCAAACAACAGTAGGCAACGCCTACAAGCTACCACCAACACTGTTGTTAGTGGTCAGACGATCCGAAACCGCTTACACAACTTTGGCTTGCGTGCAAGGCACTCAACATGTGAGGTGGCAACGTCAGCAGTGGGCTCAGGTGTTGTTTACAGATGAGTCCCGCTTTTGCTTGGAACCTGCATCCGAGTGTGGAGGCGTTGCGGAGAGCGCTTCGCAGAAGGCGCTGTTCTGGAACGACAGCGTTTTGGCGGAGGCTCTGTGATGGTCTGGGGAGGGATCAGCACACGCCTAAGGACACCTCTGTACCATGTAGTGGGCAACTTGACCGGTGTCCGCTACCAGAATGAGATCCTGCAACCCCTGGTCGTTCCAACCCTCCAAGCGATCGGCCCTCGTGCGATTCTTCTGGATGACAACGCACCTCCCCATCGCTCTGCAGCTGTAAACACCTTCATCCAGCAGGCCAGGGTCAACAGGATGCTGTGGCCAGCCAACAGCCCGGACCTGAACCCCATAGAGCACATGTGGGACTATCTTTGTCGTCGGGTACAGAAACATCACCCTCCTCCTGCCAATCTGGGTCAACTGCTGCAATGCCAATGGCTCCAGCAGGAGTCAATCAATCAATCAATATGAGGCTTATATCGCGCGTATTCCGTGGGTACAGTTCCAAGCGCAGGGATTTTTTTAATTTTTTTATTTTTTATTTTATGCAATTTATATCGCGCACATATTCAAGGCGCAGGGATTTATTTATGCCGTGTGAGATGGAATTTTTTACACAATACATCACGCATTCACATCGGCCAGCAGATCGCAGCCATTTCGGCGCATATCCTACTTTTCACGGCCTATTATTCCAAGTCACACGGGTATTTTGGTGGACATTTTTATCTATGCCTATACAATTTTGCCAGGAAAGACCCTTTTGTTAATCGTGGGATCTTTAACGTGCACACCCCAATGTAGCGTACACGAAGAGACCTCGGTTTTTCGTCTCATCCGAAAGACTAGCACTTGAACCCACCACCTAGGTTAGGAAAGGGGGGAGAAAACTGCTAACGCCCTGACCCAGGGTCGAACTCGCAACCTCTCGCTTCCGAGCGCAAGTGCGTTACCACTCGGCCACCCAGTCCACCCAGGAGTGGAATGGAGTTCCCAGAGCATTCATATGCAACCTGATCCACTCCATGCGCCAACGATGTGTTGAATGCCTGGCACACAACGGAGGGCACACGCGTTATTGACACTGATTCACATTGTTGTGAATTCCATTTTCGAGGGTTGTCACGTTTGACACACTCTAGCTAAATTGTCGCTGCCGCGTTCGATCTTTGCTTTGTTTGTCATTACTCCTTGGTTGTTCAATTATATAATCTAAAAAAAATGAAAGAATTCGGTCTTGTCTGTTTTGTGTGGCGTGCTTGTAAAATAGTTATCCTTAACTTTTTTTGAAGAGTGTATGTGTGTGTGTGTGTGTGTGTGTGTGTGTGTGTGTGTGTGTGTGTGTGTGTGTGTGTGTGTGTGTGTGTGTATGTACGTACGTACGTACGTACGTGTGTGTGTGTGTGTGTGTGTGTGTGTGTGTGTGTGTGTGTGTGTGTGTGCGTGCGTGCGTGCGTGCGTGTGTGTATGTATATGCGTGTATGTGTGCATGTGTGTGTGTGTGTGTGTGTGTGTGTGTATGTGTCTCTGTGTGTGTGTGTGCGTGCGTGAGTGTATGGAGGGGTGTGTGTACATAAGCTCACTTACTTCACAGAGTTGACTCGCACACCCTTTGGCGCTAGCTCTGCAACAAAACACGAAAAGTTCAAAATCATAATTCCCTGTCTTTTTGTCTACCTGTCCGTCTGTCTGCTGGCTTGTCTGTCTGTCTGTATAATTGATCTATTTTGTCTGTCTCCCTCTCTGTCTCTGTCCGTTTGTTTTTCTATCTATCTGTATGGTCTATCTCTGTCTCTGTCTCTCTTCGTCTCTCTCTCTCTCTCTCTCTCTCTCTCTCTCTCTCTCTCTCTCTGTCGCCCTCTCTCTCTCCCTCTCTCTCTTTCTCTCTTTTTACATTGAGTCCCCAGAAAGTTTTGACATTTTTTTAACATAGGCTTGGAATCAAGACAAAGGTGGTGGCGGTGGTGGTGGTGCACGGGTGTGTGTGTGTGTGTGTGTGTGTGTATAAAGCTGAGACTGCGTGCTGTGGTTGGGATCCCAGGTGTTACGCACGAGTTGTGTAGAAGAAAGAAATTGTGATACCAGAGATATGGCTGTCAGAAAATGTCAAAGGTGCAAATAGACGGTGCCTGAACGAACTTGACGCTGGCTGTTTTCTATCTGTCTGTCTATCTAGCAGTCAGGACCCGACTATGCCCGGGTGTTAGCAGAGCCCCCCAAAACTGATTTGCCCCACACGTTTTTGTCAGGTCGATTTTGGGGGTACCCTAACTTCTGCAGTGGTCACGTGACACATATATCAGAAATCTTGTATCCGAAAAGTGTGCCAGATAGCCAAGTGGAGGACTTTTAATGCCTTATAAAGTTTAAATGAAATGACCCGGTAATAAATGTTTTAGTTTGGGTACGAACTGAAATGGGTACAATAATGTTTTTGCAGAGTTTATATTAGATTGCACTCTTTTCATTTTAACCTGCACCACAACACAAACACAGCACGCACGCACGCTCGAACAGGCACACACACATACACGCGCTCGTATTGACGCACGCACGCAAGCACAGACAAGCACAGACAAACACAGATACACAAAGACACGCGCGCGCGCTTCTTACCGAGAGCAAGAACCTTGGTGAACATTTCCAGCGCTGCCTTGCTCACGCAGTAGGAACCTAAACCTGGATACTGGTATAAAAAGGAGTAAGTGAGAGTCAACGAGCAGTTTTGAAAAGGTGTTTCGCTTTTCCCTTTCTTATCCTATTTTTCTCTCGATTTACAGTCGAGCAACCAATTTCTATCAAAATCAAGTCACTGCTAATCGATGGCATAGGGGGGAGAATTGCTAGAAAATAAAACTATCAGCCTAAAACACATTGTTACAAATGACCACGAACTTGCTGATGATACTTTGATATCACCACGGACTTTTGTCATTATTGAAGTGCTGTTCACGGATGACTTTCCAACAACTAAAGTTGCTGGGAAGTCGCTCAGGAGTTGCTGAGATCAAGTCGGCGAAAAGTCTGCCGTGTGAACCGTCCCGTCGATTTAGTTCCGATGTATATGCTCCTATTTAAAGGTACTGAACTTGTCAAATACAGGTGCACGGAGCCCCTGGGGCTTTTAGTCATACCTCATGCAGCTATCCGTTAGAAGAACTACCAAGTTTCATTGACTTGCACCCAAAGAGTCAAGAACTGCGATTTTTTTACGAATTAATTTCGTACTCGGACCCGGCTGGTCTTGGCCTATTTTTGGATCTAAATTTAGACCAGGTAGATCACCACATCATGCACAAAAAGACACGTCACTAGCAAACTATGTCAGACGTCATCATGAGTTTGTGTAAAACAAAATGGAGGCCGGAATCACTCAGTTGAATCGAACTCCGACTAAACACCACGTGATAACTAAGTTGATTTATGCACTCGCGTGAACAAGAAACTGTCGAGCTTCACAGATGTCGTCGTTGGGTAGTTTTGGGTTTGTTTTACTACCATAGGAGGATTTTTGAACTGTAAATGCACTCAGCTGCAACAAAAACGCAAAACGAAGGCTGTGCAAGCTGCACTGTGCCTTTAACAGAGACTCAAAGTTGAACGCCCCGCTCCAATTCGGCAGTGAACACTGCCCCGATTCTCAAGTGACGTTACCCCGACGTTAGCGACGCGCTCCATAGTCGGAGGCTATATTTAGCTGTCTGAGTGCACGCTCACCATGTACCATTCGGTCCATTGTGTAGCTTTGTCATGCCTCTCACACGAGCTTGCGCTGTTCACAGGGGCAATACAACAATGTTCGACAAACTTAGATCCGACAAAAATCAGCGCATATATATACATTATGCAAAAGTAGTCATTTAGGTTGTAGTTTATTTGTCGCCTAAACTATCATTACAATAGGTGGACGTGCACCAAATTGAATTCTTCCAACCAAACTTACAGGGTTTTTATTATATCTGACACTAACAAAACCCGATGGTGACTTGTAGGCTTTGCGATTACGTCCCTCGGTGACTCCGAAAAAAAAAGTTTAGAATTTCAGTCAGCCAATCACATCTGTTCTCATCCTGAACTCAGGTCAAAAATGAGTTACTTCCCTTCGGGTCTCATTCTATCCCTGACAGGATGCCTTGGTTTTCTTTCTGTGGGTAAGAAATCGATTTTTTTTTTAACATATTTAGATCTTTTCGTATTAATGTGTTATGGATATAAGCAGATTCGCGATCGTCGATAATGATTTTTCATGGTGTTGTGTAATTTTTAAATTACAAAGGAATTGATATGCAAGACAGTTTCAAGCGAGCTATCTTTCGCGGATGTATTTACTGGCAAACAACTCCAAAGTGTCACGTGATAATCACCGTTGGCTTCGGCGCGCGCCGGAGCAGACGATTTTTTTCTGTAACCAGTTGAGAGTGATGCAACCATATATCACGGTCTCCTTCCGACAGCAGTCTCAAAATTTCGACTTGTTTTGACCTTAGAACGATGTCTTTATCATAACTGTGAAGAACAGAACGGAGATCACTGTCGAAGTCAGCCAATCTGCAATCATTTTCGTCTCGCGAACACTGATCTCAAATTTAGATCAGTGCTTGCGAAAAACATATGGGAGATAACTCTGTATTCTTGTTTTGATAGATTCGCGCAATAATTCAGCATGGCCGCACACTGTCAGAGAGAAACTGGCAGTAGCCGTGGACCGATGATTATCAGAATGATCTGTTCTATCATCCTTCTCATGAGTGTCAAAGTATACAATACCCAAATAACGATACTATGTCACTTTGTGTGACAGCAACACTTTTGTAACACTTAGATTTATCTTCGCTGGGCTCATGCCAGAGGGCAGCAGGTACGGAACCTCCAATCCAAAATGGGTTCAGGGTACAAGATACAATCATTCTGGTTTGCTTTACATCAGGTTCAGCACCACATATGTCTGTTCAGGGTTTTACACGAAATAAAGGCACTCTTCTTCTTCTTCTTCTTCTTGTTCTTCTTCTTCTTCTACGTTTATGGGCTGCAACTCCCACGCACACTTGTTTGTGACTGATCCACCCTCCCCTTCTCCACCCTCCCCCGCCATTTAGACAGCGAAATACTCCGATTTTGGGGGAATTATACAAAGGCATTCAAGGACCTACTGACTGCGCTTAGGTTTCGATCGACACCTGCATTAATAGGAATGGTGTTACATAAGAAATACGCAAGATAACGAAATAAAACAACCTGTTCTGAATCGATAATTGATTTGACTTTCTCCTCAAATGCAAAAGTTCCCAACTTGTGCCTATTCTGAATTTACGTCGATTTTTTTAATTGGTATCTTACATTTTTGTCATGTCGATTTTGGGGGTACCCTTATTTGGGTGGCGGTCACGTGACCCCTGTAAAAGAAATCCTAAATCCGCTGAAAAGTGTGCCAGATAGCCAAGCTGAGTGCCTTTAATGGCATATAAAGTTGGAATAAAATGACACGGGAATGTATGTTTTTTTGTTTTTGTTTTGTTTTTTGTTTTTGTTTTTGCACAGTTTAGATCCATATGGGTAACATGCACTGATGATGGATTGTTTGCGTAGGATATAAAGGTGAAAGTAAAAGGCACTTCTAAATATAGACACTGAAGAGCCAAAATAATAGTACGAATTTTTACGTACCACTTTAAGAGCAGCGTTGCTTGATACGTTGACAATGTTTCCTGTGGAGAAAAAAAGGGATTACTTCATTTAATAGATATATAGGAGACAAATATAGAGGAGAGACGGTTCTCAAACTTGTAAAACGCTGCGGATGCGGTACAGCTAGTTTGAGTTCTCATGCCATCAGAACGCAGCAGATGTAATACGGCTAGTTTGCGATCTCATAAGTCTTAAAATTATATCCGCTTGAAACGTAGCGGATGCGGTATGGCTAGTTTGAGCTTGCATACCTTCAAAACACAATGGATTCAGTATGGCTAGTTTGAGTGTGCATATCCCGAGAACGCAGTGAATGCAGTTCGGCTAGTTTGACTGAGTGCACATACCTTCAGAACATGGCGTGTTCTGATGCAGGTGTCGATCGCATGAGCTGTCAAAAACGGGAGTTTCGACCGCTCACGCAATCAACACCTAAATCAGTAGGAATAGCATAACACAAGAAATACCGACGCAAGACAGCCATTCAAAATAACCTGTTGTGGATAGATAATTGATTTGACTTTCTAATTTAAAAGTTGTTGATTTGTGCAAATTCGTCGATATTTTTACTGGTACCTTACGTTTTTGTCATGTCGATTTTGGGGGTACCCTTATTAGAGCGGCGGTCACGTCGTGACCCTTGTAAAAGAAATCTTTGATCCGAAAAGTGTGCCATACGAGGGCCACTCATTATGTTTTGCAACCTGGGTTTTCTACAACAGTTGCAGCCAATCTGTCTACTCCAGTTTTTGGAAGAATCCATCCTCAGCTTGTAAACATTGTACCATTCTCTTAAACCAGCTGTCCATGACACCCAAACACGTTGACTGGGGTATGTCAAAATTAACGCCTTCGGGAATGCCCGGGCATCTTCGGTGTTCTGGAACTACTTTACCTTCAACTGCCTCTTGACGGAAGGGAACACAAAACAGTCACATGGGGTTTAGGGCGTGTGAATATGGTATAGGTAGGTGACAAGCTGGACATCATTGGCGGCTAGAAAGTCAAGAGTTACAGCTGATGTGTGCGTGCTGGGTTTTTTGTGATGGAGCAGTAGACCACGGACACCCAGTCGGGGACGGCGTGTGCAACATACCAGAAAGAAATTAGGCAAGCAGTGGCTGACATACCAGTCAGCAGTTATCGGTTGTCTCTCCTTAAGTGATATGGTGGCAACGTGTCTAGATTTTGAAAAGGAATACGTGACTATCATTTGTTGGAAAGCACTTCTGTTTTTAAAAAAATAATTTTACAGGTGGGTTCTCATCTAGCAAGACCCACACCGCCAACTGTTGCTTCATCTTTGGGTCCTATATTAGTGTTACCAAATTTGGTCTTCTGTCACGATGTCCCAAACACGAGAAAACCCTTTTTTGTCAAATGTTCATAGGATATGGCATCCTGAACTCAGGTCAAAATGAGTTCGGCTCATTCTCTCCCTGACAGGATGCCTTGAGTTTCCTTGTCTGGCAAGGAAACCGAATTTTTTTTTTAATATTTAGAGCTTTTTGTAATGTATTATTAATATAAGCAGATTCGCGATCGTCGATAATGATTTTTCATGGTGTTTTGTAATTTTTAAATTACAAAGGAATTGATATGATATGTAAGACAGTTTCAAGCGAGCTATTTTTCGCGGCTGTATTTACTGTGCAAACAACTCTAAATATGGTAAAAGTGTCACGTGATAATCAACCGTTTGGTTCCGCGTTCACTGAAGCAGACGATTTTTTTTGTAACCAGTTGAGTGATGAAACCATAATTATAATTATTACGGTCTCCTTCCGGCAGCAGTCCCAAAATTTCGACTTGTTTTGAACTTAGCACGATGTCTTTATCATAAATGTGAAGAACAGAACGGAGATCACTGTCGAAGTCGGCCAATCTGCAATCATTTTCGTCTCGCGAACACTGATCTCAAATTTAGATCAGTGCTCGCAAAAAAATTATGGGAGATAACTCTGTATTTTTGTTTTGATAGATTCGCGTAGGACTGTAGCGTCTGGTCAGGGAGAGAATGTGCTGAACTCATTTTGACCTGAGTTCAGGATGAGGATATGGGTGCACCATTCTACCCTACCCCGCTTTTGCTCTTCACTAAGGTTATGGGGCACCCAACGGTCACAATGTTTCCGCTTACGCCACAGCAGCTGTGAAAACTACAAGTGAGACTTCCCGATTAAATCTTCATTCTATCATGTATTTCAGCGTATATATCATTTTTGAGTCCTTCTCAATCAGGGACTCTACCCTAGAGACGTTTTCTGGGGTAACGATTGTTGCCATTCGACCACAACGGTCAACGTTTTTTAACGTCCACGCGCCAGTAATGAACTGTGTGAACCACCTGAAAACAGTGGCTTTCGGTGGAGATTGATTTCCAAAACAGTATTTTAAACTTAAAAAGCACTCTTGAAAAGAGTTTCCCTGCCAGTAGCCAAAAGACATCATAGCTCGAAAATCTCTTCGCGAAAGGTCAATTGCAGGAGACCCATCACACTTATTGGACATTTTATCACAGTGAAAACGGTTGCACGAAATCAAGTCATTTTTGTTGTCACAAGTCTTCCCAAAACTGGTCTTTGATGTAATGAAAAAGGCAAAGTATAGTGACTTCATTAGTTTGCCCAAGTTGCAAAACATAATGAGTCCGGGCCCCTCGTATAGCCAACTTAAGTGTCTTTAACGTCATAGAATGTTTGAATGAAATGACAGGGCAACGAATGTTTTCGTCAGGGTACGAAAAATGTCGAGTTTATATACCTTGCACACCCCCGGCCGAAGACCGCGTCATTCTGTGATTAAAAAACAAACAACAAACAAAACCCACCAGTGTTGCAAAGAAAAATGTCATAGTAAGGTGACCCAAAAATTAAAAACCTCTGGCACAAACAAGACAAACAAGACGATACCTTTAGAACGCAGCAGATGTGGCACGGACAGCTTAGACATAGCCACGTGGGCGTTA
>NC_090245.1:33497430-33499930 GCF_037325665.1 Littorina saxatilis | reverse complement strand
GGCCCCCCGGGCAGCCAGGTACACGACTATCCCTGCCCCTATTCCCGCACTCGAACCTGTCATACACAGTGCCGTACTGTGAGAGAAAGTCTGGCCCCCCGGGCAGCCAGGTACACGGCTATCCCTGCCCCTATTCCCGCACTCGAACCTGTCATACACAGTGCAGTACTGCGAGAGAAAGCCTGCCCTCCTCCCCCCCCCCCCCCATTCCCTCCCCCTCCGGTAGCCAGGTACACGGCTGTCCCTGCCCCCATTCCCGCACTCGAACCTGTCATGCACAGTGCAGTACGGTGAGAGAAAGCCTGCCCCCCCCCCCCCCCCCCCCCCTTCCCTCCCCGTCCCCCCTCCGGCAGCCAGGTACACGGCTGTCCCTGCCCCAATCATCCCGCCCTGGAACCTGTCATACCCAGTGCAGTACGGTGAGAGAAAGCCTGCCCCCCCCCCCCTTCCCTCCCCCTCCGGCAGCCAAGTACACGGCTGTCCCTGCCCCCATTCCCGCGCTCGAACCTGTCATGCACAGTACAGCACGGTGAAAAAAGACATTTAAATAAAATGGCTCAATCAAAATGTTATGACATATTTATTTATCTTATGTGTGTGGCAATGTGTGCTCGTGTGCGTGTGATTAAGAGTGTGTAGGTGTATATGTTACAGGCATTAAGTGAAACCAGGCATTACGCGTAATGCCTGAAATGTTCAGGCATTACGCGTAATGCCTGTGACCACTAGGCATTACACGTAATGCCTAAAAATCTTTATTATATGAAGTCGTATATCGCGCGTGTATCTCCAGACTCGGACTCAAGGCGCAGGGATCTATTTATGCCGTGTGAGATGGAATTTTTTACACAATACATCACGCATTCACATCGACCAGCAGATCGCAGCCATTTCGGCGCATATCCTACTTTTCACGGCCTATTATTCCAAGTCACACGGGTATTTTGGTGGACATTTTCTATCTATGCCTATACAATTTTGCCAGGAAAGACCCTTTTGTCAATCGTGGGATCTTTAACGTGCACACCCTATATGTGTGGGAGAGACACAGAGAGAGCTAGAAAGAGTGTTTTTGTATGTGTTCCGATCGAGTTTGACAACACGGTGTTCCACTTTACACACCCATGCCTCTAACCTGGAACAGATGCAGACATTTTTATTATGATTAGTCTGATGAGTTGCGTGACTTTTATTTTATTTTATGTTGTTCGTTTATTTACTAATATAGTCTAGTATGTGAAAATATAAAGAACGCTTTGCAATACCCATTTTTGTGTCTGGTCCGGTTGTTTTTCCTTAATTGTTCCGGGTTTGGCGACTTTGCCCTGTACCTAGCAAACGCCCACCCCCTAGTTTTACCCGAAATCTGTGCGTAGGGGGGTGGGCGTTTGCTAGGGATTTTACGGTAGATTAGATAGGTTTACCCCATTCAAAAATACAGTCACTGTCAGAACACAAAAGCCACACACGTAGGCCTACTGCTTACCTGTGATCAAGACAACTTTCCCCTGGTCAGTTCTGCATAGGCCCTATACCTGTAAAATTGCAGACACCAGGTCGGCCACTTTACAGCTTGGATTAGATATGCTCTTTCTGGCAATGCAAGCAACATTTAAATACAAAACAGAAAGAACCAGCTTACCCGTGATTAGGACAACCTTTCTTTTGAATTCTGCCATGTTCCGATGTACACTTGTCCTTCCCAAGACACTAACAATAGACTTGTCATTTGATTCCAAACACCAATCTAGACAACTAGCTGCATGCCTGTCACACGTTTACTGTTTGCTTTACCTTGACATTGACCTACTAAGGTATATGTTTGCAACTGCAGTGTGGCCTTGCGTCTCTGATAACGCGGTAATACTTCAGAATGACATAATATAGTGACGGTTCGTTCTAAAGTCTCATCCCCTTGAAGTGGACTGTCCACTTGTGCCGGGCAGATGAGATAATGTAAGATAATGTGACGAGTCCGAAAACACATCATCAACATCAATCAACAACTCGTCATTATTAATTCCATCTTTTCATTAAAAAAAATAAAACTGCTACACATGTAGAAGACTAGTCTGACACAGACAGATCAAGAATTTGTATCGTGCATTTTAAATGGTGGTAGTTTTGTTGTAAGAGCTTACAAGTAATCCCCAGTTTCACATTTGACTGTTAACATTTTTGACATGCGGACAGCAAACTTTCTTTCTTTCTTTCTTTGGTGTTTAACGTCGTTTTCAACCGTTCCACGTTATATCGCAACGGGGAAAGGGGGGAGATGGGAAACAGCTTAAACATTCACAATCAGAATCCTTTCCATTCAAGAGTACATAGCTTCCATTTGCACTTGCTTTATTTATTAATACCTGGAATGATCACAGCAAACATTCAGTCACTCTTCTTAAACCTTAAATCAAAACAGCCTGTTATCCATTTCATACAGCAGTCATTCTTTATGCATAACGTTCTACATCACACAATTTTAGCCAAAATGTGATGCAAG
>NC_090245.1:33414930-33494930 GCF_037325665.1 Littorina saxatilis | reverse complement strand
ATTTCCCAGGTGCTTGTGAATGAAAACTCGTGAAAATGATGACAAATTACCTTACTGGGAGAATGCAAGTTTCTAGTACAAAGGACTTAACATTTCTTACATACTGCTTGACTAAAATCTTTACAAAAATTGACTATACAGTATTCTATACAAGAAACACTTAACAAGGGTAAAAGGAGAAACAGAATCCGTTAGTCGCCTCTTACGACATGCTGGGGAGCATCGGGTAAATTCTTCCCCCTAACCAGCGGGGGGTGATATGACATGCAGAGTACACAAACAAGCAATTTTGAGAAAGTGAATAAGTGAGAAAATTATTAATGACTGCAGCCTTTGGCAGGAAAATGATAATGACTGTCGAATAACAATTTATACCTATAATTTGTTGCTGAAGTAAACAGGACAATCTTTAGTAATGAGGACTGAACCTAGTTTGTGAGAGGGAGGGGCTTCCAAAATGAGGTAGGGATACAGGGGCTGACCAGGCAGGGGTCTGTTGACATTTAGCATTTGAAAGTGGTGTTTTGGGTCTCTCCTTGAGATAATAGGTATATTTGCCAGGTAAGGGGATGGGGGTGGAGCTTCCGGAACTTATGAACTCCCCCCCCCCCCCCCCCCCGAAGATCCAGCTCTGGTGATGGTGGCTATGATTTGTCACATAGCTAAAGAAAAAAATGTACAGTCTTAATTGTGCACAGGTACAGTGTTCTTCCAAGCCTCAGAGGACTCGGCAATAGGTCACTTCAACCTGGATGGAAAATATGTATAGGTCTAAAAGTCCTGGCTTTGTCCATTCAGAAGGAAAATGGATGGTCAGAAGATCTTCATCATGTCAAAACAATCCGATGGTTGACCAGCCAGGGGTCAGACCGATGTGTAAGATCAAAAAGTATGCGCCAGTGGCCGAAGACCAAGGCCTAGAAACAATGAGCGCTTCTGGGGTGATAACGCGAGACAACTCCTGTGATCTTGCCGCGAGGTTCTCCCTGTTACAATTGTCTTTTTACCGTATAAAATGCACGACTTACACACGAACTGTTACCAAAGCGACATGCTATTTGGGACCAATGCATGTATTTTTCCTTTCTCGTGTGATCTTGCCGCGAGGTTCCGCCTGTTACCAGCCGAAAGAAAGAAGGGGCATAACCTCACCAGAACCGCCAATTATATACTACACAGGTATTGATCAAAATCAAAACGGGATCAATCACACGCACAGCAACAATAAGTTTATCATAAAAATCAATGTGCAGACGTTAAATGTAGCATCATAAACATCTGCAGATTTACAGTATAATTATGTACATCTGACTGAAGATAATCAGTTCAGGAATAAAACATGAACATGTACCATTTCCTCCATGAGGTCTTCTAATCTTTCTTTCTTTATTTGGTGTTTAACGTTGTTTTCAACCGTTCAAGGTTAAATCGCGACGGGGAAAGGGGGGAGATGGGATAGAGCCACTTGTTAATTGTTTCTTGTTCACAAAAGCACTAATAAAAACCCACACAACCACACATCCTAAGTATAATAAAAATTACAATGTAAACTTAAAAAAAACAAAAACATGTCTAAAATGTCATTGTAGTTTAAAGAACATCTGATTAAGTGAAGATGATCATTTAAAAAAATCAAACAATGTGTCCATTTTCTGATTGAGGTCTTCTGATAAAAACACACACGAGCACACACCCTGAGTATCACAAGGAACAGCCAGTGGTACCTGAAATGGAAGGACACCATTGGGACCAGACAAAAACGTCCCTACACTGAACGTGTCCTCTTACAACAGGTCTACTTTGGAAGAGTTAATAGACAGAGGGACAACACAAGATGTCCTCTTAAGGGAGGTGTCCTCTCACTGAAGGGGCCTCACATCACAGGTACTGTATCTGTTTAAGCACACACAACAGCTCTATGGAGCAATCATCAGCAAAGAGCGCCGCCACACTAAAATATATATATATATTGACCTGCTTCTTACATCAGGTAAATTTTCAGGTATTACCTCACCAGAGGCTCAGGAATACCTGAAAATCGACCCTTGGGGAATATATGCCAGCTATTCAGGACTAAGAGGTGTGAAACCTATGAAATAATTATATGTACTACAGAACAAAATTCAGTGTCAAGACTCCAGACTCAAAATGTTACTGTCCTTAAAAAAAAACAAGGAAAATTGCCTTGCAGTTTCTGCTTGTAAGAGTCAAAATGTGTGTGTGTGTGTGTGGGGGGGGGGGAGGGGGTGAGGATTAACGGAGTCTTAAATTGGGGGGTCAAGGGGAAAAGTCTTAAATTGGGTGTCTTAAATAAAAGGGGGTTTCCACTCTATTGTACTAGTGTTTTGCACCTGTAGTTGTACAGGCCTTGAACATTGGTCTCGTCTTATAAAACAAATATTTTGCTTGCTTCCAAAATCTGCACCACTACAATTTTGATGGCGCATGCACTTCTTTTATGGCGTCAGCATAAAGATCCAGTTTCATGTTGTGCAGACTCTCTCGTGGAAACCCCTCCTTGCCAATCCAGGCTTGCAGCAGTCGCTGACTCTCTTGCAGCACAATGGGCGGGGCTACTGCGTTGTCAACCATTCCTGCCGCCTCTGCTTCAGGTCCTGTGAATCGCTGGCCGAACACTATTGCCCTGTGTAATGTTCTGGCTGGATTGATCTTGGCCCTGCAAAGAATAAGATCAAATAAATGAAACTGCAGCCCTTCTGTTTCAATTCTAAAACATTGAAATAGTCTTGAGTTGGAGCAACATTTCCAAAGTAACCTTGAGAAAAGAATCGTGAAAATAGCAAAGTCTTAAATTCAGAGGATCTTAATTGCAAAGCATTTTCTTTGTATCTGTAAACATTGAGAATTCTTTGCCTGAGCTAGCAGCCAAGATCTAAGAATTAACAATAACGAATACAATGGCCATGCAGATTACTCATGTGTTTCAAATTGTGTCTGTCTGTTTGTCATCTTCTCAACCCAAAGACAGGTGCACTCAAGTTAAAAATACTCACTGAAGATACTTGATGTTGAACTGACCGAATCGTCTGTTAATGAAAACCTCATTAAAGCAGAGCCATCCACGCTGTGAGTTCATAACTCGCAGGTCAGTAGCAAAGGCAATCAGGGCACCACCAGCATAGCAGTGACCTACAAATAAAAAGAATCATAAAGAAGATGTAGCAGTATGCACGAGTGGGTTCATGACCGTTTTTTTCCCCCTGCCATTTAGGCAGCCATGTTCCATTTTGGAGGGAAGCTTTCTTGGTATTTTTGTGTTTCTAAAACCCATTGAACATGGATTACAGAATCTATTCTGTGTACTTGGTTTTGTGCTTGCATTAACACATGAATGCATAGCAGGTCTGAGCAAAAGTTGACCTTGGAGATTAGAAATACCTCCACCCTTAACCCACCAGGCGCTGCCGGAATTCGAACACTCAACCTTCCATTATATAGGAGGCCGACGTTTTATCCACTAGGCTATTGTGCCAAAGTGCGGAACCAATTCCACTAGGCTATTGTGCCAAAGTGCGGAACCAATTCCACTTGGCTATTGCGCCAAAGTGCTGAACCAAAATGAGTTTACTTTCTTCTCTGCTGGTCTTGCACATGCTCACTTGGGGTGGACACAGATACATGTTCATGTACCAGAATTTTTCAAGCACTCGGATATATATCTAATCCACTCTATAAATGGGTATCTAACTGAGTGATGTTCACGCGCCCTGACAGGCGTTGTTGCTGACCTCTCCTGGTTTTTACTGTTTTTGTGCTGTTTTCCGTCATTGTTCAGTCTGTATCTTTGTCTGAGACGTCCGTGAAGATGTGGCCGCCGTTCTGGCATACTTTTTGTGGAATGTTTCCACAGGATGCCAGAGTTATTGGCTTTCTTGTGTTTCTTCATACCCTGACTCTACGATCTACAGTGGGCCTGCCATTGCCACTTGGCAGGCAGGATGACCGAGTGTTCACAACACCGCAGCGTGATCAACAACTCACAACATCTTCTGTAGACAGCGATGGCTGGTTTGGTGCAAGTGCACTAGGCCATAACAAAGGACACACCCCCTATCCAGTGCAGTACAGCCGTACTGATCTTTTGTCTATGGCAAGTTGTTCAGTGCAGGTTCCTTCCCTTACCCTCACCTCTACACTGAAGCAACTTGGTATTGCCAGGAATCTTCCACGACGTTCCATGAGAGGGGGGAGGAACGAAAGACGTTCTGTTCAGTGTTCTGGGTCTCGGATGCTGCCCTCCGATTTCGCTCCGGCTCTGCCTTCTGACGTCGCTCCGGCCCTGCCTTCTGACGTTGCCCCGGCGCTGCCTTCTGACGTTGCTCCGGCGCTGCCCTCTGACGTCGCCCCGGCGCTGCCTTCTGACGTCGCTCCGGCGCAGCCGTCTGATGTCGCTTCGGCACAGCCTTCTGACGTCGCTCCGACGCTGCCTTCTGACGTCGCCCCGGCGCTGCCTTCTGACGTCGCTCCGGCGCAGCCGTCTGATGTCGCTTCGGCGCAGCCTTCTGACGTCGCCCCGGCGCAGCCTTCTGACGTCGCCCCGGCGCTGCCTTCTGACGTCGCTCCGGCGCAGCCGTCTGATGTCGCTTCGGCGCAGCCTTCTGACGTCGCTCCGGCGCTGCCTTCCGACGTCGCTCTGGCGCTGCCTTCCGACGTCGCTCCGGCGCTGCCTTTTGACGCTTTGTCGCCGTCATCTAACGGCAATGACTCTAACACTGACCATCCTCCGACAGCTACGTCCCCTCTCCACTCTGGACTGTACGATGCTTATAGTGCATCTCTACCCCAAATTGTTGCGTGTCAGGAACGCTCACTGAATGACTCATGTACTAGTAATGTGACCCGCTCAAAGAACCTTCGCCTGTGTCATCTGAACTCGCAGTCCGCTGTGAAATCAGGCAAACCAGAAGCAATCTGTGACTTTATTCTGGAACAAAACCTAGATGTGATGCTTCTGACAGAAACTTGGCTAAGTGATACTGGCCATGAAGCCACATGCCAACTCTTGACTCCACCTGGCTATTGTTTAAAGTCATGCCCCCGATCCTCTAGAGGTGGTGGGATTGCTGTTGTTTTCAGGAAGTCGTTGGAACCTTTTGTTACTTTCAGAACATCCGTTCCTTATGAACACACTACCTTTGAAGTTGTAGAGATGGTGATTACCTGCTCTGGCACCAGCACTTGTGTGATCTGTATATACCGCCCTCCCCCCAATGCAAAGAACAAGTTCACATTCCCCATGTTTCTCACAGAAGCTGAAGAAATGCTTGAACATCACAACACTCACACCTCAAACATCGTCCTCATCGGCGACTTCAACATACAATTCGACCAGCCACAGAACACCGACACAAGACAGACGATGGACCTTCTTGACTGTCACGACCTCAAACAGCATGTAGACGCTCCCACACGCAAAACACACATCATTGACTGGATTGTCACCCATGTCGAGTCCACTGACCTGGTGTACGACATCCTGCTGAATGACTACCTCAGATCCGATCACTCTGCAGTTTTGTTCTCTCTTAAAATGGCCAAACCATCCAAACAGAAAAAGCGCGTAGTCCGCCGTAACCTCAAAGAAGTTAACACTGACACATTTCGCGCAGAAGCAGCCCGCCGACTGCTTGATCCTCCGGTATCCTCAGACCCTGTACGTCATTACGACTCCACTCTCAGCACACTTCTCGATGAACATGCGCGCGCCCGCAAAAACCAAACTCATCATAGATAGGCCTTCTGCACCCTGGATCACAGCTGAAGTTAAGTATGCAAAACAGTTGCGTCGCCGAGCAGAGAGGAAGTCGCGAACCTCAAAGCTGGTAGTTGACAGACAGATTTACAACAAGCAAAAGGAACATGTTCAGACACTCATCGCAGACACCAAACAATCGCACTACAGCACCAAAATCTGTGAAACAACCTCTGCCAAAACACTCTTCTCCACAATGAATGACCTTCTTGGCTGCTCTTCTGCTTCTCCCTTGCCCAACAACATCGACCCCTCCAAACTGTCTCAAGCTTTCTCTGATTACTTCCATAACAAGATCCAAACCATCCGTGACAAACTAGACAAAATCCCACACCAAAACTCTGAAACTCCTCCTGCATTTACAGGCACTCCCTTCACACACTTTCAGCCTCTCACTCTCACTGACCTGGAGAAAGTCCTCAAAGAAATGACCTTGAAAACCTGTGACCTTGACCCTCTTCCCACACAACTCGATCTACTCTGACTGTCTTCCTGAACTCCTCCCTTCTATTCTCAAAATCATCAACACTTCTCTGCAAACAGGCACTGTCCCCAACTCCTTTAAGACTGCTATTGTCAAACCTCTACTGAAGAAACCATCGCTTGACCCAAACACCCTCAGCAACTACCGCCCTGTCTCAAACCTTTCCTTCATTTCCAAACTCCTTGAAAGAGTCGTCCTGAAACAACTCAACTCTCACCTTCTTTGCAACAATCTTCTCTCTCCGCTTCAATCTGCCTATCGTCCTCACCACTCCACCGAAACTGCCCTTCTCAAAATCACTAATGATCTCCTCCTTGCCACTGACCAAGCTGAAATCTCTGCCGTCGCTCTACTTGATCTATCAGCGGCCTTTGACACAGTCGACCACAACATCCTCCTTCAACGCCTTCAGCACACCTTTGGTATCCATAGCACAGCTCTTTCTTGGTTCTCTTCTTATCTTACCGACCGCTACCAGACTGTTTCGATTGACAAACTGAACTCTGACCCCATCAGGCTTGAGTGCGGAGTCCCTCAGGGCTCAGTCTTTGGGCCTGTACTATTTACTCTCTACACTCAACCTCTTGACCACATCCTTGACCGACACAACGTTCTCCACCACTCTTTTGCCGACGACTCTCAACTTCACAACAGCTCTTCCCCTGACCAGTCTGAATCTCTTCTTCCTCTATCTCTGACACTATCACTGACGTGCAGAATTGGATGACAGAAAACAAACTTCAGCTCAATAGCAACAAAACTGAAGCTATCCTAATAGGCACTACATCCAAACTCTCCAAAGCCACCTCCGACTCTCTTTAACTCTCTGACTCTTCTGTCCCTCTGTCTTCTGCTGTCAAAAACCTCGGAGTCACTCTAGACAACACCCTTTCCATGAAACAACACATCTCTTCTGTCTCTCGCACCTGCTACTTCCAACTCCGCCGCATCGCCACTATCCGCAAATACCTCACCACAGATGCTACCGCCAAACTGGTCACTTCCACCATTCTCTCACGTCTTGACTATTGTAACTCTCTCTTGGCGGGTCTTCCTTCTTCTTCTATCTCTCGTCTCCAACGCATTCAAAATAGCTCTGCCCGTCTTGTCCTACGAAAGAAAAAGAGAGATCATATCACCCCCCTCCTAAATCAGCTCCACTGGTTGCCCGTTCCTGCCCGTATCACCTACAAAATCAACACTCTCACCTACAAATGCCTCCATGGTCTCGCCCCTGCCTATCTCTCCGACTCTCTTTCTCTCTATGTCCCTTCACGAACACTCAGATCATCTGCTGACTCCCTCAAGCTCAACATCCCCCACACCAAACTCAAAACAGCAGGTCAACGCTCATTTTCTTTCCAAGCACCTAGCCAATGGAACACACTACCTCTCCCCCTCCGCCAACAACAGTCCCTCGAATCATTCAAATCTGCACTCAAGACATTCCTTTTTTCCAAATAATCCATGCATTCTACACTGCCCACCCCATCCCACCCTGAATAACTGTACATATTTTAATGTTTGATGGTGTGTGTGTGTGCTAGTGACTTTAAGTCTCCGTGTGTGTGAACGAGTGCATGTGCGCCTTGAGTCGCCTGTTGGTGAGATATGTGCGCGTTATAAATATTCGTATTATTATTATTATAACTCTATTTAAAGTCACATTTAACTCAAGAAAATTAACGGCAGGAGGAAGAACTCTGGGAGAGCTTGAGTTCTCTGACTGCTTGACTGAAAGACCATGGGAATATATATATATGTACCTATTTTAGGGACAATGCAAACTTTTATCAAAACTGGTATTTTTTTTCAAGTACAAATCCGGTCTCTCACAAAAACAGGCCACTCTCTTGTGTCAACCAGCCTAGCTTCTGCTTCTTTTGCATTTCTGAGCTTGTTATTCTCAGGGTTACCTTGAGTTTTGCATGCGGATCAACTGGTTACAAAGCTAGTATGCTAGTAATTGAGCTACCAATCCACCCTGTTCCAGTCTAAACCAAGTCCAGGGTTTCATTTACTTGTGTGCCCTGCGCCATTGGCGCATTAAAAATCTGAAAATGTCCCATCACAATTCCTGTCAGTGCGTCAAAGCTAGGGCGCATTGAGATTACGTACCACTGCACCACCAAATGTACACTTTACATCGGATTACACACACACACACATACACACACACACACAGAGATAACACGATATAGCGGCTAATTCTCAGATGGCACCATATTGTACCATTTTGCATCTTTTGTCAAAACGCGTACAGGCCTCTTTGGCGCTTCTTGACTTCGACTATGTCCCATCGGAATTTGGTTGAAGGGGACAAATGACGTCCCATTGCCTTTTTCTCCCAGGTTAAACCCTGCAAGTCTAAAACCCAGTGACTGCACTTTATATTTGTCACGAAGGAGCTGATTAAAAAAATTTCACATCGGTATGTATCGCCAGTTACCAATTTAATTTTCAGCACTTTACCGGATTTGATTTGGAGAATTTGTCACAATCAATTTAATCAATCCCTGCCTATATAGTACCCACCGTTTATGGCAGCAACTGTTGGGAGTGGGAATGTGAGAAGCCTCAGCAACAGTTCCACTAAACTCCTTAAGAAGTTTGCCATTGTGTCACTGTCAATGGTCGCCAGCCAGTCTGTGTCCAGTCCATTGGAGTAGAATTTCCCCTCGCCAGTCGTCACCACTCCTTTGCATGACGACGCCCTGAAGTATAAATCGAAGATGAGATCTGACATCAGCAGAATTAAATTCATTCTTTTTTCATGTGCAACAGAACATATCTATAACTTATAAGCAATTTTCACATCAATGTATACCCACCACATTCTGACCATCACCAGTGATGAATTTCAGTCTAAGATTCAGTGTGTGTGTGTGTGTGTGTGTGTGTGTGTGTGTGTGTGTGTGTGTGTGTGTGTGTGAACATTTATTGATGTGAGATGACGAAGTTGACACGGGGCTGAATCTGGAGATTGTACTGTTTGTCTGTCTCTGTTTTCCTGCCTGTGGCCTGCCCTCATGCGGCCTGCATGCATGCCTGTTTGTCTGTCTATCCGTCCGTCCGTCTCTCTCTCTCTTTTTATACACGCACACACACACACACACATTCGCTACCGATATGTACTTTGAGTTTGATACAAGCACGTCAGGATGACAAGCACGTAACTATGTACTATACTGTTCAAAAAAAGAAACGCATAGCTTGTAATATTTGGTTAATTTAGTTATATAGCTACAAGGATATCCACCAAACTGCAGAAAATGTTTATCTGGTCGTCGACCTTTCGTCCATTGCCACAAGTGAGCTCTGCACGTGACGCATGCGTTATCAGTGGCTACAATGTCAAAATTGCTCATTTGGCATGACCACTCGTCATGCTTCAGTGTAATCTCGTGAAACTCGGGGAATATTGAGCTCTCACCATGTCTTCCAAAACCCATAAAAGCGGATTGTTCGCCACAAAGAAATCAGACGACAATTCAGCGACGAAAGATGGCCCGATTGAGCAGAGAAGACCGCCAAATTGCATTGGGTCGTTTACAAGCAGGCCAAAGTCAAAGTGCAATCGCCAGGCACTTCCACGTGTCCCAGAGCACCATCAGTAGACTGTGGGTCAGGTTTCAAGCCACTGGCTCCGTTGCTGACTTGCCACGAGCGGGAAGACCAAGGGCGACAACTGCTGCTCACGACCGCTTCATACGGCTCCGCCACCTCCGGAATCGTTTCCTGTCGGCCTCATCTTCTGTCCAGGCTCTCCCCGGGCCACACCGATTATCGGACCAGACCGTGCGGAACCGCCTGCATGAAGCTGGTTTGAGAGCTCGCAGACCTCACAGAGGAGCTGTCCTCACCCGCCGCCATCGCCAGAACCGAGTGCAGTGGGGCAACCAGCACCTTTGCTGGACCGTCCGGAATCACTGGAGACACGTGTGGTTCAGCGACGAGTCCTACTTCCTGCTCCAGCGACATGATGGTCGGAGGAGGGTCTACCGGAGAGTAAACGAACGTTACGCGCCCAACTGTGTGGATGAGGCACCCGTTCATGGTGGTGGAGGCGTCATGGTGTGGGGGGCGATCAATACCGCTGGAAGGAGCACCCTGGTGCACGTCCAAGGGCGCATAACTGCCCAGCGATACGTGGAGGAAATTCTGCGCCCACACGCCCTTCCTCTTCTGGCTGACCAGGATGCCATATTCCAGCAGGACAACGCTCGCCCGCACACAGCACGACTCACCACCCAGTTCCTCACCGACCACCATGTCCAGGTGCTTCCCTGGCCATCCATGTCGCCAGACATGAACCCGATAGAACACCTCTGGGATGAATTGGACAGACGTGTGCGCAGGCGAGAAGAAGCACCGGCAAATCACCGCGATCTATTGCAGGCACTTCAGGAGGAGTGGGACACCATCCCACAGCAAGATATCCGGCATCTGATCCAGTCCATGCCCAGAAGGTGCCGGGCAGTTGTTGCTGCTCAAGGCAGTCACACACCCTACTGACTTGACAGCCTCGCGGCATCCAATCGTATTGATTGACTGATTGATTTGAAGATGCAAATGAACTGTGTGTGCATTCAACTGTGTCCATACCAAATTTCAAACAAATAATCTAAATATTGGATTTTCTGTTAATTTTTTCGAAACATAAAACAAATTTGGCAAGTAGCAACTATGCGTTTCTTTTTTTGAACAGTATATGTAGGCTACGTAACAGAACGCACTCACTGTCGGACTGCTTGTTCACAAACACTTACTTTTCTACTTGGTCAAGACAGTCATTAAACGCTCGCACAAACTCGTTGTTGATCCTGTTGTCCCCTCTCTGCATTCGCACAACAGCAATTCCATTTTTCTGAATAGTTACGGCCACAGAAGCTTTTGATTCCGCCATGTCTGCTTGTGTGTGTGTGACCCTGAACTTTGCACCCAGCTACGGTACACATGCACCGGTAAAACTATTGCTAAAGCTGTGAAACTTTGTCTCGCGTAGATATTCATTCCAGTGCACACTAAAGCATGTTATTTGTGTTTCTGTGAGCTGTACATTCCCGTTGCGACTAGTATGTCCAGTGTACCTGTCTCTAAATCATGTGAATCTTTCTGTATTAAGTTGTAAGCCCTCAGGCTCACGGCAAAACCAGGGGATGCATCAGCGGGTTCATGCGTTCTTTAGCTCGGCACTCAAGTGAATCTAATTTTTGTTTTACTGAATGCAGTTTTGAGGTGTGATTAAATTTGCTGCTGTTACCTATCAGGCACTGCCTGAACCATGTCAGTCTCACTGTTTCTCAGTCGACCTTTCCTTTCACAAAAAAGTTCACGTCACGAGAAGGCTCGATCAGAGGTGACTTGATACAGACTGACTGAGACCGAGGAAGCGATTTTGATCATGTTAGACCACAGGCGAAGGTATCGTCCACTTGACTACTACTAACACAGAGTCTTTCTGTGATAGTAGTAGTCCAGTGGACGATACCTTCGCCTGTGGTTAGACATGATTGACTTGCAACAAATTTAAAAATGAGATGGGACGCTTGAAAAGTCGCGAGGCTTATGGAAACTACTTTCCAGTCCCTACTACTACTACATACATATGTACTACTAGCTGGTTACATACAGTGTTTGCAGTGGGTTCACGTCTCATCCTTCAAGTCAATGTTATTTCAGTTGCAAATTCAGTCAGTCTTTAAATACATGTACCACTGGAAATATAGGGCTCCCTCTGTAATGCCAATCACAACTGAACACATTTATATTGACAGATGAAAAGTGTCCTGCCTGCTCTGTTAGTGACTGAAGATACTACAAGTTGTCTTACTTAATTGGTTCTTTTGAATGCTGCCGAAAGCATTTTGATCAATCAGTCAGAATGTGAAGACACAAAATGGGATAATGAATGCATTGTTTGACTGGGAATGAACTTGGTGTGATCAATTAATTATTCACCAATCCACTAGCCCTCCCCCCAAAAAAACACCAAAGAACAAAATAAACACACACACACACACACACACACACACACACACACACATGCGCCCGCTCACACAATTAGTCAAAGCAACAAGTCTTCTTTAGCTTCGAAATGTTCTCTTTTGTTAAGTTCTTGTAGGCCCACACTCACAATAAACACTGCACGTATTAGTATGCATAGCTAAACATTGATTCACTGTCTTCTCCACTACACTTTCGAAGGTCTCAAGGTATACAGTTCCTTCAAAGCGTCTGCGTACACATCTTTCTTCATATTGTGCAAACTTTCCCGCTGGATGCCGTCTTTTCCAAGCCATGCCTGCAGCAACTTCTGGCTTTCATTCTCCACAAGGCTGGAGGGGATCGCCTTGTCAATCAAGCCAGCAGACTCAGCCTCCGGGCCTGTGAATCGCTGGCCAAACACCATCATGTTGTGAAAAGTTTTGGGGTTAGCTTTTAACCTGCAACACACATACAGATATGGTTAGGAAGAGGCTAATGCTTTTCTGTTGTTTAACTGAGAAAATAGAATAAAAAAATTAAAAAAATAGAAATAAGGATGAAAGAAATAGAATGTTGGTTGAGGTTTTTCATCTGCCTTTTTCTGGGGTATACAATTACTGTGACTAATTTGTCAGAGGACAATTAAGACTTCTGACCTACTGAATATTCATGAGTCTCAAACCAGATCTTGCATGCCCGCTAATGATAGATACAGCTTTTTTTGTTGCATGACCTGCACTGAAGTTGCACTGCTTGAAATATGCCATGTCCCAAGCTTAATGTGCTTGTTCACACGGCAGGTTTTCAACCAACTGTCCCCAAACTTAAGTCGGTTTGAAGTCGCTGAGTTCAAGTCATTGAAAACTCTGCCATGTGAACACTCCAGTTCAGATTTAGCAACAACTTCAGTTGAGCGCTGCTTGACTCAGCAATTTACAAGTGACTAGCGGCAGACTTTTATTTTCATGCTTCCCAATTGGGTTTAAGGTCAAGCCGGAAAACAACAAAGCTAGGCGACCGGACAAGCCCGAATGTGTAAGTTGATTAGCTGAGAATCATTGCTTAATATCTGAGCATTTGCGCTATTCACATGAGAAGTGATTTTCATAACCAACTGACTTGTCTGACAAAAATCACTTGAAAATAGGGGGACATTTGGTTTCAAGCCTGACATGTGAACTCAAGCTCAAAGCACTAAACAAAATCACACTTACTGCATAACCTTCATGACGAAGGGGGCGAGACGAAGGTTGAGGAAGACCTCGTTGTAGCAGATCCAGCCTTTCTCGCTGTTCATTACTCGCAAGTCGTGGCTAAAGGCTACCATCGCCCCTCCAGCAAAACAGTGACCTGCAAGTGTAAAACCAGTAGAGACAGACTGGAAAAAAATCGAAGACTGCAGTGCTGAGTTTTCCTTGATATGGATATGTGACCAAATACACACTCATAGGCAGGCTACAGACTGACAAAGGAACATACAGACAGACAAAACTTTGTTGACTGCACATGTTCATCTAAGCCGTACGCCTGTAAAGCATAGGATCTGATTCTGTTGATCTGGTATCTATGTTACACAAATACACATGAGCGCATGCTCATACACACACACACACACATACACGTGCGAGCGCATGCACACTTAAAGAGAGGGAGAGATGTTGAAACACACATTCACATGCTCACTCACAAACCACAAACGCTGCAAAACACACGTCCTGGACAGACTTCCCCATGCAAACACATCTGCATAATGATCTTCCCTCCATCTCTCCTTCTCCACATTCATCGATCCTTCCCGAACCACAAACACACAATACGCGAACTGACCATTGATGGCAGCGGCAGTGGGTAAGGGGAAAGTCAGCAGTCGGCCGAGCATCTCGTTGAAGCTGGTGATGAACTGTTGAAAGGACTCCGGGCCACTCTGCTGGGACAACCACTGCAGGTCAAGGCCATTGCTGAAGAACTTCCCCTCTGATGTGGTGATGAGGCCCTTGCAGTTCTTGTTGCTGAAAGTGAAACCATCGGCAAAGGTCATACAATTAAATTGCACTGGCTTATTGATCGAGTGCATTTTTTTTTATTCTCGTCATTTTGTGAATTAAGTGGATTTGTATTCACAATCTAAACTGCCCTGGCCACCGACGTGCACCTCTCGATAACCATCCCCCTCCCATCATACAACCCCCCCCCTCCCCAAAGTTTTTTTTAAGTGTATAACTGATTTGGCACACTCCAGATATTGCTCCAAAGAAATGATGCCCCACGCTGACAGATTTAATATGTAGAGATTCATCCAGTGATCGACATACACGGCTGTAACGGCAAAGCTTACATGGATTTTGCCTCTTTACATAACAATTTTTGTTTAAATAACCATTTTTGTTACAACTTACATGTACCCCCTTTTTTTACATAACCATTTTTTTCCCACATAACCATTTATTTTATTTTAATTCACCCTTACACATAACCAGGGACCTATATTTATCTGATATAGGTCTATGACATAACCAATGATTTTCAGTAGTCTAGTATAACGACTACTTTCAGCCGGTCTTTTGGATGGTTGTTACGTACAAGTTCAACTTGATATATATGTATAGGCATCACACACACACACACACACATGCACACAGAGGACACATGCACACACACTCACGCGTACACCCCACACGTACGTACACACATATGCAACAAGAACCTGTCAACGTACTAAAGCCTTACATACTGTGCAATAACACTGACAGTTCCAGCATCTCACCCTTCCACACAACATGTGGCCGAGGTTCGACCGTGACAGCAGCCTACCGTACCTTTCCACCTCATCCAAGCAGCTGTGGAAAGTGTCAATGAATTCTTTGTTGATTCTGTTTTCTCCTCTTTGCATCCGTAGCACGGCGATTCCATGCTCTAGGAAGGACACCGACACCGCTCGGGCTGCTCCGGCCATTGTGAAGGATTTATAATTTCTTCGCAGTGTTGAATGCAGCTTATATATGGTATGGTAAATCACAAAAATGAAAAATCAGACTAAGGTCTTGAGTACAACCTTCTTACGACTGGTACAGTGCCTGTGTTTGTGTCACGTGGTGCACGACTCGAGCTGATAACCGCAGCACTCTGACACACCGTGTCGAAACGCGACTTCATGCACAAGGTGACAAGGTATACATACGTACGTACCGTGGTAACGAATTAGATATAAGCGCTAACAGTAACAGCTCAAAACACGATATGCGTTTGAAAACTGCACATCAGACTGATAAAACAGAATCCGCGTGTGAAGTACACATATACATTAGGATTGCTACAGTACTGTGTATACTTTGTCGACTGAAATCGGTCAGGAGTGCATTGCTTTAACAGGTGCATATGCACCCGAGCGCGTGTACATTCTCACTACTGAAACGCAAAATTGAACTTCGTTACCCGTGAAATAATGTTACACACCCGCTGTCACATTCTCTGTCACCAATCCTGGCCATCATACTGTGACAACGGTTTATCTGATTTTTTTCTTCTGAAGAAGTTATAAAGATAAGATTATTGCGATACTAAAATGTGAAGGTAGTTTTGAGTGTGTGTGTGTATTCGTGTGCTCTAGACATGTCTGCTGAAGACTGTCTCTCATCCAAATGGGAAGGATGCATACACAATTGCACACACACACACTTCCTCTCTCTTTGACAAGGACACACAGAGCACAGGCGCTCGACATGAGGTGGGCAGGGCTTGTGTGTTGGATGTCACATGGTTATAGGGTGACGGAAGCTCTTCTCTCCTACTCATACTATATATATATATACTCAGTAACCAATCACTCAGTACTCCGCCGCTGGACTACAGACGTTCGGATGAACCCAGTCCACATCAAGAAAGAAGAAGAAGAAGAAGAAGAAGAAGAAGAAGATATATATATATATATATATATATATATATATAATAGTACAATGTAGAAGTCTTGAGAGCGTGTCATCCAACCCACAGGCCCCGGCCACCTTGAGTCAGTTGCCTGTGACACAGAGAAACTCCCACAGACAGACACAGACACAAAGACACTGTGTACAAAAACTTGACTAAACACCAGAATAAACTACAATGTTTATTTTACATGCATCATTGTCTTCACCATTTTGTGAACAACTTTCAGTCAACACAACTGCACACACAGGTTCATATACACTGAAATCTAACAATTAACAACAGCTTGTTTTTCTCCATTCCACAACATTACGAGACAGAGTTCTCTTTCTGTCTTAGTTCATATGTTTGCATCAGCTCCTCCGCACTTATATTTTTCGGATCGTATCTCAGTTCCATTTTATCTGCCTCGGTTCGGAAAGTGAGTGGCATGTGGCCACTGCCGATACCCATCATACGCTGCAATGCGTCCTGGGCAGCCATGTCTTCTGCGATTGTGACCCTCTCTCCTGCAGCTGTTGATGATAAAACAATAATTAATATTTTAATTTTTAGTTTTCTCTCTGGAAAAATGTTTATACAGTGGTACTCCCGACGAACGACCCCCCCATCAGAGACCCTCTCCCTTCTCAGACCTCATTCTTGCTGACGGATTAGTTTTGCTATATAAATCACCCCCCATGGCCGACTCCCCCCAGAACCCGATTTGCGACCGACTAGTTGTTACAATTTGCGACCTTGTAACGACATTTTCAAATCAAAACCTAACAAAAAATCGTAACGTTTTGCTTGAATCTCTGAAAAAAGATCGCAAAAATCACTCGGCCGGAAATATAACAGACGACGCGTTTAGGTCTCGATTGCGCATGTCCGGCGTTCACAATTTTACGATCCCAACATGCCCTTTTCTTTGTCCACTTCCTTTCGAAAAATCAACAAACACACGTGCAGAGACATACATGCGAGCATCAACGATCTTCTTCTTCGACTCGAACTCTCCTTCAACTTCAAACGCTCAATCGCGCGGAAAGAAGAGGAAAATTTTGACTCTGGAACAGAGGATGGAAGTGGTGAAACGGAGCCGTAAGGGCGAAACGGCAATTTCGATCGCGCGGTCGTTTGAGGTAGGAAAAACTCAGATTCAATCGATCGTCAGCGACCAAGAAAACGTGGTCAATCGATGGGAGACCGGCGAAAATTGTGACCGCAAATACTCCAAGGCAAGGAAATGTATTTATGGTGACCTCAACGAACGCGTTTGGAGTTGGTTTTGTGATGCACGTCGACGCAACATACCCATCACAGGAAGACTCATCCAAGAAAAAGCCGTGATGGAGTCAGTGATTCTTGGACATGACGATTTTACCGCTTCTCTCTGTCACTGACTTTTTCTCTCTCACTGTCTTTTTATGACCTGACCTCACCCCCCATGTAAGACCCCCCCCTTTTAAGACCTAAATTTGTCAGATTTTTGGAGGTCTTACATGGGGAGTACCACTGTAGTACAACTGTCATAACTTCCTTTCTGCAAATTATAAGAGAGGGCAAAATATTACAATTAAAAGGATGAAAGAACTCGCAACATGACAAGAAAGTAGAAATCCTTCCTGATCTGGAACTAAACCCCTGTGCTCAAAACAAACAAAGTTTTCACTTCTTAAAAATCTGCCGCAAGTTCATTTCAAAGAAAAGAATAACAGCAACAATATCAGCACACAAGTAATCAAAAGTAACAAACACATAATCAAATGTGTATAAAAAATATTAATTAAAAAAATCAACATTCTTGAGAATTTAGCACACTTTCTTTATAGTTTTATACAAACAGAAATGCAAAATATATGTAAAGTCATGATAGAATTTTAAAGTAGGATCATCTGATGATGTTAAAGTTTGTCTGATCAATGCAAGCAAAAATAAACAAAAACAGCCAACAGCTTACACTGTCCGATAAGCTGCTTGTCACTGTAGATCCCCACTTGATAGACAGCCATGATTGTCCTCTGGCCTGCTTGCCACTGTAGTCTGTAAATTAAACAGTTGTGATAGTGTCCATTGAAATGTACATCGACTTCCAATGACATCACATTAGACACCAAACTTTCATTATGAACAATACAAATATAACCGGGGGCAGCAACCAAATGGCGACAGACGATGTCGACTTCTTTCCCCGACCCTTTTCAACACTGTTTGCATTAATACTTCAAATTGAGTTGTCATAGGTGAATCCAGCACCATGTAAGTCATGGTAATCACATGGTGATCATTTTGTCTAAAGCATAAAATTGAGCGATGAAAGGAGCAGCAAGTATCAGATCCACACTGACTCAGTGAATATGTAGTAATTTTTACACTCAAAAATGGGATTTAAAAATGTCATTATTAACCTTTTTCTATTTATTTAACTTTTGGTATGCTCAACAAAAGCAACGTAACCCATAACTATACCCAAAGGCTGATTTCACAAGGACATTTTAGCCTTTGTAAGCTAATAATATCTTATCTCGCACAGTTCAAACATTGTCTACATGTTTAACGCTGTTCAGGAAAGCTGTGTAATGTCGTCAAAATATTTTGAGGAAATGCAGGTATTTCCTGAAAACGTCAGTAATTTTGTTTCCTGTAAACCTTAGTAATTTCATGTATTACCTTACCAGCAATACACACATTTCCAGAATGTTCTAAGAAATTCACTGATATTGTGGATGGATGGACCGTAACATACACATCAAGCATCCTATAACTCAGTACAGGGCCGGACCAAGTTCGTTTGAGGGGGGCGGGTTCCAACTAAAGGCAGGGGTCCAGGGGCCGCTGAGGCCCCGGTGGGGTGCAGGGGCAACGCCCCGCTGGGGGGTCTGGGGGGGCAAAGCCTCCGCGAAGCCGAGAAAATTTTGCATTTGTGGTCATTTTTTGGTCTTTCCTTGCAACTGGGAATCAAAATTACACATTTTCAACAGTAACAAAACACGCGGAAGTGGGAAAGGTATAGGGGCGAGCACTCAATGATCTCACAGTGTGCAGTACAATCCCTTTCCGAAACATCGGTTCCCCGATAGCGCAGATGATATCTTGTTGCAATCGGTTCTCTGATACTATTAATACTAGTGATAGTGTAGCGTGTGACTTGACTTGTGGCCTATGATGATGGACTTGTAGACCAAATAAACTAAGGGAGTTGGGGGAAGAGCTTAAAAAGTCCACATAATTTTTTTTTTTCTCTGAGAGGTACATCGGATGGCCGGGGGGGGGGGGGGGGTGGGTGTGTGTGTTCCGGAACCCAGGACCCCCCCCCCCCCCCCCCCCCCCCCCCAGATCCGGCCCTGCAGTATGGTAGAGCCTATTCATGTTTGCCTTCGCTGCCCATCTTATTACTCGACAATACATCATACACATAAATGTATACAGTGGAACCCTCTTTTAGGACCCCTGATTTAAGACTTCCTCCCCTTTAAGGATCCTGCTCTCTCGGATCATGTCCATACCCTCTGTCAATTTACCCACAATTTTCAGACTTTTAAGACCTCATTTTTTAAAGATTTTTGGAGGTCTTAAACAGGGGGTTCCAGTGTACCTGGGTTCAGGTGGGCCTCGCCCCTGTGAATCCAAAACGGCCATCAGAAGTCCCATGGGGTTGGTCACGCTCCACAGCTCCATCAACTCCTTGCCAACCAGCTGTGCCAGCACTAGGTCACGCACCAGTGATTCTGCTCTCTTCACACCCTGGACACAGAATGGGACATGTGTTCTGAGCTCAGTTTCACATTCTGTAGCACTCTGAGGGCCCTGACATTTGTATAACTCGACAATTTCTTCGTATGTATTCTGCGGTATGTGATGGTTCTTCTTTCCTCTACCAACTTGCCTTTGAAAGAGAGAAAACAGTTTATCTGATACAGAATGGAGAGAAAAAAATTGACAATGCATGTACTCACTTTGTCAGTTTCCAGAGCACCAACAACAGCCAGAAAGTTCTTGCTCAGAGTTGATTCTTCAGGTGGAAAGTCCTTAAAAATAAAACATAAAGAATTAAAATAAATGAAAGAACAACGTATTTGATAGAACAATGCATGTGTCAAAGATACGAGAACAAACTATGCAAGCAATCAGCATGCTGTGACTTTTACCCAGCCTAGCTGTTATGACGATAATAAAAATACCTAAGACAGACAGAAAGTCAGAGTATTTGATATTTACTGGAGTTTTGGCATGCTTCAACATCTTTTTTGATAAGAGCTGCAAGCAAATGCCTTCCCATGATACAAAAAAAAAAGAAGATTTTTTTTAAAACATAAACAAACGAAAAAAGAAAGACTTACAGAGCAAAGCATGAGGTCTCCAATACCTATATGGCTGGCTATGTGGGAGAGAGTATCATCTGACATCAGGTGATCATGGATGGCACTGGAAAAGAAACATTGTACACTTTTTTCCTTCAACTCTTTTAAGGTTTTTTTTTGCGTGTGATTATGCAACACAATATAGTCCAAAGTACTATTCAAAGCTAAACATGCAGGTGTAAGAAAAACATAACTGGGGAAAAAAAACATAACTGGGAAAAAAAAGTGCTTTTAGCTCAGTAGGGATGTAGATGTGTAATATACGTCCGTATGGTTGAACTCGGTGTACAAAGAAACCCCCTTTTAAGACCTCCAAAAATTAGAAAAAATCATGTCTTAAAACAGTTAAATTTACACATGTTATGAACCAAAAAACCCTTAAAAACTGGGTCTAAAAAGGGGGAGGTTTCATTGTATTTGTGCATAAAGTACTTACACAATAGCTTCTTCAAACATGGTTGGGTATGAGCTTCTCAGGTACGCCTTGATGTAACGAGATGCAGTCTCTTCACCTGAAAAAAAGTTACAACCAGGTAGTTTCCAGTACAAAGCGATAATACAACAGTCAAGCCTCGAAAGAGGGAAAGTACATTCTTTGCTCATGAATATCATCCATCACAATTCTATTCACAGTTTTGCATGCATCATGAGTACCCTTCCTCTTGAACATGTATCATAAGTCAACAGCATTACCGCTTTCTGTGGTGAATGGAATTCTTTTTAATCTCCCAAATTATTGTTTATCTACTGAATTAATTCATATTTTGTCAGTTTTGCATGCATTACACAATTATTACGTTTTCTCTGAAGCAGCCATAGTGTTGACCTGTGGAGAAAATATCCTTAATTCTGGATGATTTTGTCCTGTGTTATCACATTTGATTTTACACCTGGTGTGTTGAGTTGTTACATTATGAAGTTCAGAGCCTTAAACTCCTCTTCATAATCATCCTACAGCAAAGAATCTGTGTTACCTTTTTGAGTAAGTTCAGAATTGTCTGTCAGTCCAAGTGGGGCTGAAGCAACATCAATGCCAAGATCAGCCCTCCGTGCCTCTTCTGCCTCTATGTAAGATCTGCAAATGAATGAAAAGTAAATATCAATACACATTTCATTAAAAAAAAAAAAAGCATTTGAAATAACAGAATAAATTTTTTTTCTAACTCTATAGTGTTCCACCAGTTAGGGATGAAATGTTACATTTGCACATAGTACTTATGTACTGCAGGCTAGTGAAGAGCTCACATGATGTAAAGGTGCATGGCTGAATATGCCATTCTTTGTGCGCATTGCAAAACTGACTTTCACATTTAAAATCGGTGTTTCACAGTCATGCTAAAAATTGTATATCTACCTATCTATCTATATATATACGACTTGTGTCTGTCTGTGTGTGTGTGTGTGTGTGTGTGTGTGTGTGTGTGTGTGTGTGTGTGTGTGTGTGTTCGCGATGCACGGCCAAAGTTCTCGATGGATCTGCTTCAAATTTGGTGGGCATATTCAGGTAGACCCCGGACACAACCTGGTCGATGAGAATTTTCAACATGTGCTCTCAGCGCGCAGCGCTGAACCGATTTTGGTTTTTCTGTTCATCTTCCCAGATCCATTCCCAGTAACTCTTCCTTATCTTCTCCAGTGTTTTGCGTTTATCTCCCTTCCTTCGTGTGGCGTCAATCCATATTCCCGTTACTATTTTTAGAAGGTCACTGTCCACAACGCTCAATCCATATTCCCGTTACTATTTTTAGAAGTTTTCCTTCGTGTGGCGTCAATCGCGTACAGTGCGCTACTCACCCAGCAAAGCCGGGTACCCGGCGAAGCCGGCGTACGGTGCGTCACTCACCCGGCAAAGCCGGGTATTCAGCTCTACTTCTTCCCAGCGAAGCGGGTATTCATCTAATTATATAGAGATATGTAATAAACAAACTGCATGGGCAATACTTTCCTAAAGGATAGCAATACTGCTGATCCAAAAGATGTTCAATGCTAAATTTAAGACAAGCTTCAAACTTGTTTTTTGCAGGAGTGCATTATTAATCAAGAACTCATTATGTACTAGATGTATTATCACTACTACTGTACTGGTAATAAATAGAATATATTAGAATGATCATGACCTGTGAGTGAATGCTGCTTGCAGAGAATCATTGGAAAATTCCTCTCCGAGGCGTTTTCCAAACGCATAAATCTCAGCATTATAGTTCCTGAAAGAAAAGTATATTACATATGTATAGATGTCCCAAAAATGAGCAATTTGGTCTCCAGTACAAGCCAATGATAAATCTACAACTATACAACAACAAAATAATAATAAGGAATCACAAAAGAAGCAATTAAAGTTGCATTAAAATGAAAGTTGAAACTTAGGGATTAACAGTTTCTTCTAATTTAATTTTAATAATAACATATATATGTTAAACTCAAATGCCATACCAGTTCATGAACTCAGAGCGATGTCGGAGTTTCTCAGGTCCAACACGAAGACGTCTGTTATAAAGCTCCTTCAGGTAGGCTCTCATGTAACGTTTGACACCCCTTTGACTTTGAGTTTGACCTGGAACAAGCATGCATCGATACAAATGTGTATTTGAAATGTAACAGTGAGTACCATATTGTGAAATGTACATGTGTAATAATCAAATTGTTGTGGAGAAATAAACTTTTTTGTTAACTTTATTAAAAACTATAGTTGTTAGTTATTTGTATTACTAATAGTAATACATACTTTTAAAAACTATTTTGGAGAAATGCGAATTTCTTACTTGTTAAAGGTACTGAACTTGTCAAATCCAGGTGCCCTGGGGCTTTTAGTCATACCTCAGGCAGCTATCCGTTAGAAGAACTACCAAGTTTCATTGACTTGCACCCAAAGAGTCAAGAACTGCGATTTTTTTATGAATTAATTTCGTACTCGGACCCGGCTGGTCTTGACCTATTTTTGGATCTAAATTTAGATCAGGTAGATCACCACATCATGCACAAAAAGACAGTCACTAGCAAACTATGTCAGACGTCATCATGAGTTTGTGTAAAACAAAATGGAGGCCGGAATCACTCAGTTGAATCGAACTCCGACCAAACACCATGTAATAACTAGGTTAATTTATGCACTCGCGTGAACAAGAAACTGTCGAGCTTCACAGATGTCGTCGTTGGGTAGTTTTGGGTTTGTTTTACTACCATAGGAGGATTTTTGAACTGTAAATGCACTCAGCTGCAACAAAAACGCAAAACGAAGGCTGTGAGCTGCACTGTGCCTTTAACACAATGACTAAACTTGTAAACAGGTAATCTTGAACTTTAGCATGTTAAATTCATAGCTCATAGTTCAGAGGCACTTAAGTCTCCAAATTTGTAGAACCTGCACTTGTAATCATAACAAGTCATTTTAGATCCCTTTGAAGTTACGGAATGAACTCCGATGAACTGTACGAATGCATTTCGTTTACATGGGTCAAAGAAGGAATTATCCGTATGATCGGACAAGGGAGACAACTCTTTCGTGTAAATGATGTCCCATGGTTGACAACGTACGCCATTTTCGGTGCATTTTCGTCGATTGAACAACCAAATTAATTAATTATGCTTAAGTTTAAAGCTCAATTCGTCAATTAATTTCACGACAAATGTTCTTTGGCTTGCTTACATGGACGTATCAAAAATAAGTAAAGAATGTCACTGGATTTTGAGCTATGAATTTAACACGCTAAAGTTCAAGATTACCATAAAACTTGTACTAGACAATCAATGAGCATTACTAGAGGGGACTTAAAAAGGCCACAAGCTCTACCCGTTGGCATCAGCTCGATCCATCTCAGTTACACTTACAGACATGTCAACATACCCTCCCCATCACCCACCAAATCAGTCAATGCAAAACCGAAACACGCGCACAACAGTCTAAACAGTTCTGGAGATATGTCTTAGATCTTTGGATCCATATTAACCTGCTGCTGTGATCAAACTGGGGCGAAGAAACCTTGCAAATTGACATCCTAACGTGGACCGAACCAAGGACGCAGCCATGTTGTCAGGGGACGTCACTAGTATCCTCCAGAGTTATTTCCCTTGCCGGAAATTAAGATGGCAGACAGCCCATTTGAAGACACTTTCACACAACAAAACTGCTATCTAGGTTAATAGCCAGGACTGATAATGTTGCTGTGAGAGGTGAGCATTTTGGGAATGGTGCTTTTATATATCAGTGCAAGGTTTCGTACGTTTGGCGTCCACGATTTGCCTGTTCTCTTCTGTGACCGTCCACCCCAGTACTCCTCCCCCAGTCTATCTCATTTCAGACACCAATATTATTTGGGACATTATACAAGTTTGTAAACGTTGACGTGATGATTGCATACTCTTGGGCTATGGGATACCAGAGAAGATATCATTTATTAAATGAGCATGAATGAAACACAAGAACTTCAGTCTAATAATAATAGATGAGCTGGAAATTAACTTATACCATGTATAATCATAATGTGGAGGCTGTAAGTTTAACTATGATGATGAAAAAATCAGTTGAACATTTATGATTAACTGAAGTTCATGTAGGGCTAATTTACACCCATTACAGTCTCCTTTCATGCCAGCTAACACTGACTGAAGTTGATTTCCAAAGGAAGAATGAAATTAAGGACTTTTTTTTAAAATCAACAGAACTCCATGCACCTGCTTGGAATGCCCTAGCTTAATTTGCGTCAACTGTTAAAGGAGCTATAAAACAATTCCTGAAATGTTTATTTCAACAGCATGAGAGACAAAAACATCTTTAGAACAATAACATGATTTAATCAAACTATTTCTATAAGACTGTGGTTTGTTCATATTTCAACAGATAAAATTATAATTAAAATGAAATGTATTATATATATAATGGATCATATGCATGCACCAAGATCTATCATTGATAATTGTACACATGCATGTATGTGAAATCTGTGCACTGTATAGTTATGATGTTTTTGAACTTTTCTGTTTAAAGTACAGTGATGAAACTATAGTCAAGTCCCAAGACCAACATTACTTGTGAGCTAATAATAAGGATTTGAACCAAAAGCTCAGTGAAAATGGCTCCAAAAAATATGCCGCTTGTGACGGGAGTGTCTCCAAAGGAGGGACCACCAGGCACACGCATCACAATCAGAGGAGAAAATCTGGGCCTTGATGTCAGAGATCTTATAGGTGAGAACATTTTAAGATGTAAATTTTTTCTTGTTCAATACTATAGTATAAACTATACTAATAGATCAAGTGCATATACCTGATCTGCCCAAGATTTTACATTAATTAGGATAAGAGCATCAATCCACTTGATATATGATGCATGTATACAATGTGTATACATATTTACAACCCGACTGCAAATTGAGGTAGGTGTTACATGTGGTGGTGTACAGTGATGATTGCAAAGAATTCCTTTTGTTGTTTTTGTATTCATTTTTTAGTTCAAACTAGCAAAAGAGATCTGCCTAAACTAATGTTCCTTTCCTACTCCTAGTTATTGTTCTGAATATATAGTCAGTAATTTCAGTTTTGATACGACTTTCAATGTAATTTATTTGCAATTTTCCAGAAATGTTGGAGTTTTATAGCTGAATTTTTTTGGGGGAGTTTTCTTTAATCTTTGTCAAAGTCAGCACTAAAAAATAGGTATGAACCAAAGCTTTATTCATTAGAAGAAATTTCAAATGTTTGTAATAATGTAAAGCACAGAGAATGCACTTACCTAATGCACATGTATACATATTTTTGGTTGGATTAGGGAGGAAAATTATGAAATCTATTGACTCATGAAGCCAGTTACATGTACTCATCTTGTTCAATTTGGATTTGTAGGCCTCAAGATATGTGGAATGGACTGCCTGTTGTTTGCGGAATGGATATCGCCGAGCAAGATTGTCGCACGTACAGGAGCAGGCAAGGGCAAGGGTGACGTCCAGGTTTTTACCAAGTCAGGCGGCAAGGGCACATGCACTGTTGGATTTAGAGGATACTTCTTGCAGATTGGTAAGCAGCAAGAAAAACATGTCATGCTACAGTGGAACCCCTCTTTTTAAGAACTTCAGAATCTTAGAAAAGTAGGTCTTAAATGGGAAGGAGTCTTAAAAAAGGGTACATTCACTGACAGTATGAAAAGGATATATATATCTGAAAAAATCAGGGTCTTAAAAAGGGGGCTTCACTTTAACAACGGAATTTTCTTTTTCATCATGTTTAATACATGTGTGAAAGGTAAATAGAAACTTGAAACAGTGTTTGCCATTGACAGTTGTACACTGCAGGGCCATTTGAATTATATTGCCATCTAATCATGTAATTTGCATACAATGATACATGAACCCACACCTTACTCACTGAAACTTACTGTTTTGTTTGAACAAATTTATTCTATTGCTTGCTTGTGATACCCAGGTAGCTGATCTCTTTAGTTTGTCTCACCAACTCTTGAAGTGTATTGATTAAACAACCAAGCCCACCTGCTTTGGTCCTTTTCCATGGTGGCAGTCACAGCTTATTATCTTTCTACGCAATGTTAGTGTTCGAGAAATCTCATGTAGTGTATAGTACTAAGGTTCTGTGCTGTGAACAAAGATGATCAAGAATAAAAAGCTCTAGCAATGGCGACGAGTTATGTGAAGGATTGTTGTTGTGTGCCTTTAGGTCCCCTGCAAGAGTCTGCCATGTGGATTGACGAATCTCAAACGGTGCGAGCAAACTTGGACCATGGTCGCCCCTCTGCTGCTGCACCGTTAAAAGAGGAGGAAGACCCTTTGGGAATATCAGATGAAGGGGACAGGTAGAGCGCTTTGTGTGTGTGTGTGTGTGTGTGTGTGCATATATATCTGTGCGTGCATGCAAGCATGTGTGTATGTCCTTTGAAGTACATACATGTATACTTGCTAAATGGTGAACATGCATGTATACAGTTCTTTGGATACATAGGAATTCCTTACCTGTTTATTTTTATTTTTTTAAATTTTCACTCACTTTTTTCTCTCTTCTTATCTTTCTGCTGATATTTCTAGCTTGTATACATGTTTGTCTCATTTCTCAGATGCATTCAGGCTTTTCTTTTCTTTTAAGGGCCAAAATGACAGAAGGGGAGCTTCTGGAATTGTTTCCTGAAGGTGAGTAGGACTGCCGATTACTGCTTGAAACTTACGGAGCAATATTTTATATGAATATTTAGAACATTAAGCTAGGCAAGTATTTCAAAAGATGAAAAAGCTTTCTTTTTCCCAGAGAACTATACTCTTGGAAGTAAAGTAGGCTTGTTAGGAATTTATTTCAAAGTTTGAGATTGAACATGTAGCCAGAAAAATGTAACTATGTTTTGGTCTTTCCAGCTTCCGTAAATAAGATCTTTCTGATTTTCAATGGTTCTGCAAAGTTGAATTTGATGTCAGTCCTACAAGGAATTTTGTAAAAATGCATGCACAGTACTCGGGATATGTTTTTGATTACAGCATCCGGCAACATGTCGCTGGAAAATTTCTCACCTGGTTGGTACCTTTTGGAGAATCATCACAATGCCAGGTTAGAATGAATACTGCTTATGGTTTGTTTGTTTCTTTGCTTTTATCAAATTGGTGAGTTTTATACTGTGCTTGAATCTCAGTATAAATCACTGATTGGAATGCAATAAATAGGATATGAATGGTACTTCAGTGATGTAGGCTCTGTGTGTGTGTTGTGTGAGTGTGTGTGTGTGTGTCCATGTGTGTGTGTCCATGTGTGTGTGTGTGTGTGTTCATGTGAGTGTGTGCATGTATGTGTATGCTTGTCTGTTTGTGGGTGGATACTTACATAGCTAATGAGCTAAAGAAGGAGGACAGTAAGCATGAACGCATAATTTGAAAACCCATAACCAACATACCAGTGTGTTTGTGAGAATCCAGAGTCATTTGCGTGTTTCCCCTCCATTTTCTTTCAAACCCTGTTCGTTCCGTGTTGCGTCTGCTTTTTGTTGTCTTTTGTGTTCTTTTCCTGATGAAGCTTCCAGAAGCGAAAATTCGTAATCGTCTTGTGTCGTCTTTGTATTGGTGAGTACAGTAATCCTTTGTTTTTTAACTTTGTTCATCTTACCACAGTCACTTCGTTGTTTAGATCCAGAGTCATGTCACTGTGTCACACATTAGCATTCATTATACACTGTACTTGAGGAGTGTCCAATTTTGTCGTTGTTACACTTCAGCTTCCAGCTTCGAGGATCTGTGTGTGTCCATGTCTGTTTGTGTGTGTCCATGTGTGCGTGTGTCCATGTGTGTTTGTGTGTGTCCATGTGTGTGTGTGTATGTGTGTTTGTGTGTGTCCATGTGTGTGTGTGTCCATGTGTGTGTGTGTATGTGTGTGTCCATGTGTGTGTGTGTATGTGTGTGTGTCCATGTGTGTGTGTGTATGTGTGTGTGTCCATGTGTGTGTGTGTTTGTGTGTGTCCATGTGTGTTTGTGTGTGACCATGTGTGTGTGTGTCAATGTGTGTGTGTGTGTGTTCATGTGTGTTTGTGTGTGTCTGTGTGTGTTTGTGTGTGTCCATGTGTGTGTGTGTGTCCATGTGTGTTTGTGTGTGCATGTCCATGTGTGTGTGTGTGTCTAAGTGTGTGTGTGTCCATGTGTGTGGTTGTGTGTCCATGTGAGTGTGTGTGTATGTAAATGTCTCTGTGGTTAGATACTTACATAGCTAATGTGTTTATGATAAGTCCAGAGTCATGTCACTGTGTCACACATTAGCATTCATTATACTCTGTACTTGAGGAGTGTCAAACTTTAATTGTTGTTGTTACACTTCAGCTTTGAGGACCTGAAGGCCGGCCTAGCCTACATGCAGCGTAAAGCGTCGCAGCGATCAGAGGGACCCATCACTGTTGTACGCTCCAACCTCACCGCTATCCTTGACTGTCTGGACAGTTTGACAAGTTGGTGTCCCTTGTTCTGCCTTTGCTTTGGTTACATCTATACTCTTCTTCAGCCATACACAAGGCGATACCGGTCAATAGGGCGCAGGGGGGAAAGTTCAGGATAAAAGTTGCGCCTTATCATCCCGAAAGTATGGTACTTGTACAGTGGAACCCCCCTTTTTAAGTATCCTCCCCCCCTCCTCCCCTTTTGAGACCTTAGTCTCTGAGGTGTTTTGTTGATGAGGACTTTTTTCTATTTTGAAGACTCCCTTTATTTTAAGCTTTCAATCCTGGATTTTTTCCAGACTTTTGGAGTTTTGTCGGGGAATTAGGGTGGGAGAACCAACAGAAATGCCATTTAGAGTCAGTTGCTGTGCGATAACTGCATTTTATGTATGATGAAGATTCAAATTATAAATGTTGAGCTTTTGGGTTTTATTTGGTTTGCATTCAAAATGCTCACATTTTTTTGATTGCTTTGTTGGTAAATGCTGAAGAGTTTGGAAAATGATCTTCACATTACTCAAGGGTTTATGACTGGTTTCTGTTGTAGAAACCTATGAAAAGTTTGGTGCTGATGACATTCGAGGAAAATGCATGGATTCCTATGCTGTTCTGCTCATGCGTAAGTACATGTTTATCTCAGCAGATTTGGATACACTTTGAGTGTACTCAAGTGGTACCTATATGCAGTGCAAGATCTCTCTGATGAGAGGACACCTCTGTATAAAGATGCACCCTGTTGTTCCTTGTGTATTCCATTCTCTTTACCAAACATGTTATAAAAAGGCATCTACAATGTAAGAACACTCTTAGGTGTCCTTTCATCGCAAATACCACTGTACCCAAGTTCTGCTGTAGAAAATGATACTGTTGTACCTATGATGTGAGGCCCCTCCAATTAGAGGACACCTCTAATGAAAGGACACCTTGTATTAACAGGTTTAAAACCATAAAAATGCGTGAAACTTGCTGCTAGTACTGACAATCCGGAAGAAAACGAAGCTGTTAGCAGGTCGAAACGACTCATTCTGTTGAAAGAATTTTGAGAGCCATAACCTAACGGCTGCCCTTTGATGCTATCAGTCTCTCTCTATTTTTCTCTCGCACTCAATCACCGTTTTTTTTAAATTTCTCACTGTACTCCCACAGTGCTTTGTTTGACTGTTGTTGTTTGTTGTACTATCAGAGGCCAAGTCGTGTGCTGACGGCCTGTTCCAAGAGGTACTGGGGCGGAAGGACAAGGCAGACTCCACTCGCAACGCTCTGAGTGTGCTGACCAAGTTCCGGTTTCTCTTCCACCTTCCGCTCAATATGCAGCGCAACATTCAGAAGGTAGCTTTATTACAGTGGAACCCCCCTTTTAAGACCCCCAAATTTAAGACTCCCTCTTTTACGCCCTTAAGTTTTCTCAGACTTTCTGTTCATAACCTCTGTAAATGTACCCCCATTTTAAGACTCCCTCCTTTTTGAAGACCAGCTGATTTTCTCAGATTTAAGAAGGTCTCAAAAGGGGGGTTCCACTGTATCACTTTGTGCAGAGGGAACACGAAGTTCACTGGACCATTTTATCTTTTGGTATTCCTCCATAGTGAAGATTTTTTGGAAAGTGTGCGAGGTGAGAAAGGGGTGGAAGGGTGGGGGTTGGGATGAAAAGAGATTTCTGTCTGTCAGAATTTTTAATAATTGTTCTGGTTGTGATGATTTGAAGGATGCGTGTAGTGGTAGAGGACACTGATATATGAAAGTGGTTGTTGTGCTTGCAGGGGGACTACAACATTGTCATCAATGACTTTGAAAAAGCCAAGTCCCTGTTTTCGGACACTGATGTCAAGGTCTTCAGGAAAGGTCAGCTTTATTTTGACATCTTTGTTGTCTTGTGTGTGAAATGTTTCACTGAGAATGTAAAGGGTTTTAAGTTTGTTTTGTGTCTATTGTTGTTTATATCAATTTCTAGGGGCGGGGATGTAGCTCAGTCCGTAGCGCGCTGGATTTGTATCCAGTTGGCCGCTGTCAGCGTGAGTTCGTCCCCACGTTCGGCGAGAGATTTATTTCTCAGAGTCAACTTTGTGTGCAGACTCTCCTCGGTGTCCGAACACCCCCGTGTGTACACGCAAGCACAAGACCAAGTGCGCACGAAAAAGATCCTGTAATCCATGTCAGAGTTCGGTGGGTTATAGAAACACGAAAATACCCAGCATGCTTCCTCCGAAAGCGGCGTATGGCTGCCTAAATGGCGGGGTAAAAACGGTCATACACGTAAAAGCCGTGGGAGTTTCAGCCCATGAACGAACAAACAAATATCAATTTCTGCCCTTTACTCTTTTTGTGTGCCTATTGCAGACTTAATTTGTTTTGTTGCCTGAAGACGGTTTTCTGATTTTATCAAGTTTTTCCTGTCATTTAATGATGAGCATGATTCCCACGTTCTGATGCTGTGTCTTTCTTTTTATGTTGGAGAGAATGTAGACTTGTTTGGGGGAGTACCCCTAAATTGTTTGTTTTGTTTGTTTGTTCGTTCATGGGCTGAAACTCCCACGGCTTTTACGTGTATGACCGTTTTTACCCCGCCATTTAGGCAGCCATACGCCGCTTTCGGAGGAAGCATGCTGGGTATTTTCGTGTTTCTATAACCCACCGAACTCTGACATGGATTACAGGATCTTTTTCGTGCGCACTTGGTCTTGTGCTTGCGTGTACACACGGGGGTGTTCGGACACCGAGGAGAGTCTGCACACAAAGTTGACTCTGAGAAATAAATCTCTCGCCGAACGTGGGGGCGAACTCACGCTGACAGCGGCCAACTGGATACAAATCCAGCGCGCTACCGACTGAGCTACATCCCCGCCCAGTACCCCTAAATATATTCCTGCTCTGATGGAAATACCTTTTTGTATACATTTTTACAGTGTACAAAGAGGTGGAGAGACGCATAGCAAACTTCCGAGACATGCTTCACAAGCGTCTGCTGGATCCAAACAATACACTGGATGAACAAAATAAACTCATCAGGTATGGGCAGTTTATTCTTTGGCATTCAGGGTTTAGATTTTAAAGTCAATCACATTTTCCGGGTTTCCAAGTGTCAAAGATTAAAAGCAGTGACAGGGTTATAATTCGAACATGTGTGGAGTGTCTGCATGGAGTGTACAATTAATAGCCATTCTTCTGAATTCACTGTCATGCACACATGCAAGTTCACACACGCATGTACACACACACAAACACACACATGCACATACACACACATGCACATACCCACACACACACACACACACACACACACACACACACACACACACACACACACACACACACACACACACACTTTTTATCATATTCACTGTTTTGTTCCATGATAACAGCTACCTGACAAGCTTAGAATGTCAGGGCGACCCCGCATGGGAGTGTCTTGTGAGTCAGCAGGCACACCTGATTGAACTGCTGGAGGACTGCAAGGATGATCATCTGGAATCGGGTCAGTATTTAATATGTTTTTGTGTTGCGTCCACTTTGAATATGTACCTGGGTTGATGGTGGCAAGGGGGGGGGGGGGGGGAGAGAGAGAGAGAGAGAGAGAGAGAGAGAGAGAGAGAGAGAGAGAGAGAGAGAGAGAGAGAGAGAGAGAGAGAGAGAGAGAGAGAGAGAGAGAGAGAGAGAGAGAGAGAGAGAGAGAGAGAGAGAGAGAGAGAGAGAGAATGTTTTTGTGTTGCATGCACTTTGAATATGTACCTGGGTTGGAGACAGAGAGATCAAGACAAAGACAGGCAAGAAAAAAAGAGAAAGAGAGAGTTTGTGTTTAGGGTAGCCGATTAAAAAGCATGCAGAGCCGTCTGACTGAAATGCTGGCTCACCATGATGGTTACTGTTTAGTTTTTTAAGTTTGTGTGTGTTTGTGTGTCTGTCTGTCTTTGTGTTGAAGACTGATTGTGATCTACTGTAACATTCCAGAGAGAACAGCACTGCTGGCAGACGCTGCCAACACGCAGGGAACGCCTGGCAGTGCCACCAAACGTAAACCTGCATCTGCGTCTCCTGGTGCGATCTTTGCTGCCAAGGGCAAGAGCGATCTGAGTGCAGGTGAGCTGTTCATGAGGCTTTAATTGATTTTAATATTTTACTTAGTTTGAACAAATTTTAGTGAAATGTTTTTGGCAAGTGATAGAGGGTAAGGTAAGCATATAGTTAGCCTTGGTGTAGTACAAAGTGCATTCAATGAAGCAAAGGCTTAATTATGGAAGTTGCAAGCACTTATGCTTTACAGAATACTGCAGTCCCTGCAATGTACGGCCCCCGGCGTGAGTGGCCACCTGACATGTATGGACACATTTGCTCGGCAAGGAGTGTTTTCCTTCTATATTTGCCCCCCCTTAAACGGACACCTGCAAAACGTGTACACGGACACTAATTTTCGGTCCCAACAGCAGGTCATACCTGCAAAGTACGGACAGACCATCGTCAAATTTTCACCACACCAAAATCGATAACAGAGCAGTCCGGCTCTTGGTACAAAGGTCACAGCCGCAAAGGTGTGATGACAGTCTCTGTTAACTTGGGTGCACGTGTACCCATCAGGAGGGGGTTAATTTGGGTCAGGAGTGGAGTACACGCACTTTCTTGCTTTCAAATGCGAAGATGCCAACATGAAACTGCACTATGCTCTTTATTCTTGTCTGTTGGACGTAAGCAACAGAAGCTACAGTCGATGAAGGCCCTCCGAGAAAGAGAGTGAAAAATCGGCCACCGTTCTCAGCATCGCGTGTCTGTGTGTAACCTCTTTCATTGACAAGATACTCTTGTTTCCCCGCAGCCTTGACCAGTGAGTCGGTTACCTAATCTGTGAACCCTTCAGTTGTGTTGCTTTGTCAAAAGTTAGACACAGTCAACTGGTTTTGCTCTGAGTGAACAGTGCAGCTGGCCTCAATTAGTCGGTGACACCTCTCTTGCCACAGCACCAAACAGTACATGACTGGGGGGAGGGAGAGAGAGAGAGTAGCTGGCTAAACTCAGTGGGGTGTCCGGTGTCACTGCATGTCAGCAGGAAGAGCATTGGAGAGAAATAGAGAGGTGTACTCTTCCAAACAATTTCCAAGGATCAGTTGTCAGGGCTTAGGGTAGTCAGTGAGGGAGAGTGAGAGCGGTGTTGTGTACAGTGTATTTCCGACTGAAGAGTGAAAAGTCACTGCCACAAGATCGGCATGCAGTCAATAAAGCCAGACAAGAAGAATGATTATGACATGCGGCTCTATCTGCTGGTTTTTATTCAAACTGGTTTTCAACGCTTATTCTCACAAAGCATCTGCACACCTGCCTCTGTGCTGTGTTTGTGTGGCTGCTTTCGTATGATGTCACTGTATGATGTCAGTGCATGGTGAGTGCGTTCACTGCCTTGAGGATTTATTTTATCTCTTCTTTTCAACACCATTCATACAAATCATTTTTTGCAGAACGTTTAACAAAATATTAGGAGTTGGATGTTATCGTTTAGTAGCCACAAGAAGTGGTTAGCATAGACTCAAACATGTTGTGTGTGTGTCTCTGTGTGAGTGTATGGGGGAGGGGGTGGTGTGGTCACCCCTCCCGTGACTGGCCACCTGCAATGTACGGACAGGTTTGCTATGGCCCAAGGGTGTCCGTTCATGAGAGGGACTGCTGTAGTGTACAATTTGGCATGAAAATAAAGAGGACATTTGCAGCAAGCAGGAATATATTAACTCTTTCCTCCTCGTTGTCAGACTCACAGTCAGAAAAGTGGTCACTGGTGATAAAGAAAAAGTTGTATGTACATTTTTTTGTGAAAATGATTAATTATTCGTGTTTTTTTTTTCTTCCAAGGTGGCTGGAGAGATCGCACGCCGCAGAAAGTGATGTACATTGAGGACCTGACCGACATCATGACAGAGAATTTTCCAGACTTTTGGAAACTGGGTCAAGCCTACTTTTCTGGGGAATTCAATCGAACTAGAGATGTAAAAGCTTGTTTTCGTTTCTCACAAGCCTGTAATGAATGCTAAATTGATCAAATATCCAACAGCAACATGTCCCTGACATTGCTGCCATAGAGGAGGTAGTTGTTTCTGAGTATGTATAGCTCTAAAATAATACAGAGTGTGACCTATATAGTGAACATGATCTGCTTCACATCAAAGTGTTATTGCCATTTGAGCATAGCAATTTTGGATCTATGTACAAACAAAAAAGACCAAACAATACACGTGTGAACGAAGGCTATACAAAACTTTACGACGTTTCAACCCTAGGGTCCAATCTTCTTCTCATTGTTCTTCTGCTCTATGTATGAATACCTTGTGCTTTGCAGGTGCTTGTGAATCTATGTTTCTTTGGTTAATAAACAAGTGCAGGTATGAATTAACAAAACTGGCACCAAATGTACTGAAGGGGACTTTGAATGACTTTGTCTTTGATGACAATGAAGGACTATACTTCTTTCAGTGTTTTAATAATTTTACTCTGTTTTAGGTGCCAGAAAAAGGATTCAAGTCAGATACCAGCAAACACAGCAAGCTTAAGGTAAGTACATGTATATTAGAACTACCCCTAATAACCCCTCTTCTTTAGAAGAGTTCAACCGAAACTAACATTGAACCTAATGGTACAAAGTCCAGAATTCTTTCCCGTATGATTTGCTCATTCTTGGGACTTGTTTTCTTGCATAACGATGTATAATATCAGGCAGACGAGAACAGGCGGGTCACATTCTCAAAAGCAGCAAAAGGAGAGAGAGAAAAAGGTCCTAGCAGCTTTTTCAATGGGAACAGAAGAGAGAGAAAATGTCAGTTTTACGCCCTCACGGCAAAGCCATTAGGGGCATGTTACACAGGAAAACCCGTCTCTGTATGAAAATGAAAAATAAAAATGCGGGGGGGGGGGGGGGGGGGGGGGGGGGGTGGGGTGTGGGGATGTAGACTGCCGGCTGCCGGCTGCTAGAGGAGACCTGAAATGGGCTAGGGACCGGGTTGGGTCGTCTTGGGTCAGTGCTGAATTGGTTACTTTTTTGGCTGTTGGCCGAACGGACACCCGGGCTTCATATTTTTGCATGCATGTATTCGTGTTTCCAAGGCCTGAGGCTTTCGCTGAGGCTTTCAATGGGAACAGAAGAGATTGTTTATATAGCCCAAACCTAAGATATCAAGGTATAGTGTTCAGAACTATCTCCTGTATGATTTGCTAATTGTTTTGACTTGTTTTGACAACAGCAAATGATAGCAGAGCTGGTAGGCCTGTTCGCCAACTTTGTGCGTGCTGCCTTCCTGCCTGAGTCACTGGAGAATGCGGCAGATTCTGAGCGTGAGAAGTTTGGCATTTGGCCGACTGTTGCCAAGTCTATGGTGGCTGGTACATGGCTGCCTCACTGTGTTAGAACCATCAGGTAAGTTTCTTGTTATATATTCTGATACAGTCTCTACCTTTCTGTCTTTATACAAGGTATTTTGTAATGTTGCGTGATAAGTATTGACATTTATGTGCTTTGGTTTTTGTTTACGAGCTCAACGTCTTTGCAAATTATATTGTTTGTTCCTTTTTTTCTATATATATATACTGAATTATTATGCTCTACTGTGCTTCTTTATTCCATTTTATGTGTTAGTTTCAGCAAGGACACATTGTAAAACTAAAAGGCCGTTTTCTTTGTCTGGTAAAGTTCATTCATTCAATTTATCAATCAATTAATCTGTAATTATTATAATTTGAGAGATACCATCTTTGTTTCCATTAGGACCAATAACATTAAATATAAAGATCTTTGGCTGGTCTATGCATATCAATTATAAATCACTGTTCTCCTGCAGATCATGTGTGGCCAACTTGGCTGGCCTTGACCTTACTGGCGACTCCATGATCATCCTTCAGGATTTGGCCTTTGACCTCCGTACCAACTGCATGTTCACACTGCTGAAACAGGCCATTGCAGGTCAGTGCTGTTTTTGTGATTGTACTAAATGTTGATTCTTTAGTTAAAAGAAAAACACCTTTGAATGGACAAAGAAAGAAAAGAAATCTCCTGTTGAATTGTAGCATGTCAGGGCAAACTTTTGGTAGGCTGGAGGCCCTGGCTAAAACGTTATGCTGTATCATTCTCAAAAGCAGCAAAAGTAGAGAGAGAAAAAGGTCATAGCGGCATTTTCAGTAGCTGGCAACTAGTAAAGAAGTGAGTGTGGCTACTGATTCCTTATAAGGCTGTTGTGTTTATCATTAATTTTGTATTGTGTGTTTCATGCAGATGTGAAGTCACTGTACAACAAGCAGACGTGGGCCGTGGAGACAGACGATGAGTCAGGAGGCACCACGCAGCTTGTAAGTACATATGTATACTCTCCCACCAGCCAGTAGAAGTATATGATCACATAATATATCATCATTAAAAGAACAAATATACCTGTCATTCATTAAAGGACAAGATCAGGACCAGCTTAAAGTGCTATGGGTTTCCCTTCAGGGCAGGGACATGTTGGTTAATGTTAAGTTTTGGTTACATTTTGGTTAAGTTATTAGACCAATAGCCAACAGGAAATGCAGTTGATTAGGTTGATACCAGGGATCTTGGGTCACAGATAGCATTGTGAAAGAAATGAAGAGCTGTACATTTTCACTCTTTGGCTCTACAGTGGTACCTCGATGAAAGGATCAGCTTGTGACCAGCCAATAATGTCCGTGCATTGCAGGTTGCCTGTCATGGCAGGTATACTTCAGTCGTGATAATAGACAAAGGGACCACAGAACGTGTCCTTTATTGATACATATCCTCTTATTAAATAGGCCTCACATTGCAGGTATCACTGTGTCTGCCATTCTGTTTCTTTGCACAGTCAGTTTTGTGTACATGTTTTGTATGTGTTTTGTGTACATGTTTTGTATGTGTTTTTTCTCTCCTCCAGCCTGCCCTGTTTGAAAACATTGTGAGTGAGACTGTGCAACATCTGCATGAGGTGGTCGTGCTCAACAAACCTGGAGAGCCAGAGGTACGCAAATTCTTTGATTTTTTTTGTGGTCCCTCTAGTTCTTAAGATAACACCCTGCCCAAATCTTTGAGAAGTATATTTATTTTTCATTTGTATGTAACATTTTCTGCCAGCATCCCATCCAGAAAGAGGCCACCATGCTGTGGTTATAGCTGTTGCAATTTCACTCTCTAGCGATCTTTACAAAAATATAACCAAATGAGGCAGTAATGACTACAAGATATAAGGAAGAAGTAATCTGCACCTACTGTTTTTGTCTCTGGTTATAGAGCTGTGACTTCCCTTTGTTTGTCAGATCTTATAAAGTTAAATTTGTCTTCAACAACAGTGCAGCCAGGGGACCAACCAAAAGTGGTAATTAACCCCTTCACTGCCACAGTATAACAGCATTTTGGTATTGCTGTGTGCCAGGGCAAAATTGAGCTTTCTTCGGTAGGTTCACTAATCTGTTCACTGCTCGATCATTTATTGAGATATCTCTTAGATCTTTGGCATGTGTTTTGCTTATACCCTTGGCTATTATAGGATGACATGATCATTGGACTTTGTTTGTGATTGTTATAGTAAAAATTGATATAATGACCCAGGGGCGGACGAGGGGGGGGTTTCTGGGGTTTCCGGAAACCCCCCCCCCCCAGCCAAAAAATAAAAATATTTTTGTGTGTTTTTTTGGGTTGAGTTTCAATTTTGTGGGTATTAATCAGTGACAAAATCTGCTGCCTGGAACTGGTAATGATCATCCTCAGAATGCACCAGCTTGCACCATTTTGCATCCTTTTTTTCAAAATTTTCCGGGGGGGCATGCCCCCGGACCCCCCTAGCAAGCTAGGCGCTTCGCGCCGTCGGCTCGGCGCTTCGCGCCTTCACACCCATATCTTCACAATATACTTTTGGAAACCCCCCCCATAAAATGAACTGATCCGCCCCTGTGACCATTTTGTCAAAAATTACAGTTTCCTGACTTACACACACACACATTGCAGCACGTAAAACCACACAAAACACTGCTAAAACTGGTGTCAAACATCAGGTACTCACATTACAGCCCATAAAAGTATTCTTCTGTGTGGTAATCCATAAATCACTTCTTGTAGAGCTTCCAGAACACTGTATCGCTTGAAAACAGGTCTACGAGTTGAGGTCTGACTTTCGGCCGCCATTGTGAATGCTATAGATCGGTTCTACATTTCTAACACAGTTTTCAACACGTGGTAGTAACTTATCTGAACGGTCTATGGGAAAGAACTGTGTTTAGAACCCCTACAAGTACTTGGACAGTGGTTACCTCCCATTTAGTTTTCAGAAATGTCCTGAAATGTTGTTGACACAAATCCCACGTACGAGATACGGTTATGGGCGTATGACAAACCGAAAATGACCACGTATTACATACGGGGTGGGCAGTGAAGGGGTTAAAGACAGGTGCTCGTTATCAAAAGGTGAATTATGTATATGTTGGAGCAGATCTCATCAGGTATCATTTACCTTACTGCCCGTTGTGCCGGTTAGCATGTAGGGCTGTACAGGTATCGTTTGGTTTGTTGTAATGGGCAGATGATCATTATTAGGAGGTGGTCGCCAGGGCAGGTTCAACTGTACTTGATCCCCAGAAAAAGGAAAAAAAAAGATGTTTGCATTTTGTTTATTTGCCACAGATCTTCAGCCAACGTCCCATCCAGAAAGAGGCCACGGTGCTGTGCACACAGCTGTTGCAGGCTTTCGCTCAGTGTTTGGAGCAGCTGGCTTACTCTCCTCCGCTACACAAGCATCCTCTTGATGTCCGCAGGTTAGATCTTAGCACTTCGTTTTCTTTTGCCACCTGCTTTGCTTCTTTCTTCGTCCTTTTTGTCTTTCGATCATTCTTCCTCTGTGTCTTCCCTGTGTCAGGCTTCCTGCCTTCCTTTCTTTTCTTTCTCTCCTCCGCTACACAAACATCCTCTTGATGTCTGCAGGTGAGATCTTAGCACTTCATTTTCTTTTGCCACCTGCTTTCCTTCTTTCTTCATCCCTTCTGTCTTTCCCATCATTCTTCCTTAGTGTCTTCCGCCCTTGTAATTGTGTCAGGCTTCCTGCCTTCCTTTCTTTTCTTTCTCTCCTCCGCTACACAAACATCCTGATGATGTCCGCAGGTTAGATCTCAGCATTTCATTTTCTTTTGCCACCTACTTTGCTTTTTTTTTCTTTTTTTAAATTTCTGTCTTTCATTCTTTCTCTGTGTCTTCCTAATTGGTTTCTTTGTGTCTGGATTTCTGCCTTCCTTTCTGTTCTTTCTGGGGCTACTGTTGTACTAAATCCTCATCTCGTGTGTCTTATAGAAGTAATGATCTTCCTGCTTCAGTCATCATGTGCTCTATAGATGCCCCGGACTGTGTTTATTTCATAGACTGAGAAGGGCATTTCAGTGTGTTGTCTGTTTGCAGCTCTCGCCATTCCAAAGCTGCGGCAGAACGGGAATCAGAACTGGATGATGATGAAGACCATTTGCCTTCTCTGGTAAGACTTCATCGGTGTCTTGTTGTTTTTGTGACAGGGGAGGCTACCGCTCCTTTCACAGCAGACTCTGCACCCGAGTTGTTGGCCTTTAAAAGTCAACACCAGTGGATTGTAGAATTCTGTTTGTGATGGGGTCTGGTGGTTTCCGATTGTCTGTATGTTCATGGAAACCTTCGGGTTTGCATAACAGTTTTTATAGGGCTAAGAAATTAGCCCTAACATTTTCAATCCTGTTTGATTGCACTTCGCTTCCCGAGGTGATCGTAGTGTTTCGGCACACGGTTACATTTTTATAGTGTGTGTGTGTGTGTGTGTGTGTGTATGTGTGTGTGTGTGTGTGTGTGTGTGTGTGTGTGTGTGTGTGTGTGTGTGTGTGTGTATGTGTGTGTGTGTGTGTGTGTCTGTGGCACTATTTGTGGTAAAATGTCTGATCTTTTGATGAATCTGCCATTGTGTGTGTGTGGTATGTACATGTGTGTGTGCGTGCGTGCGTGCGTGCGTGCGTGCGTGCGTGTGTGTGTGTGTATGTGTGTGTCTGTCTGTTTTTGTGGCACTATTTCTGGTAAAATGTCTGGTCTTTTTATCAATCTGCCATTTTGTGTGTTTGGTATGTATGTGTGTGCGTACGTGCGTATGTGTGTGTGTCTGTCTGTCTGTCTGTGTGTGTCTGTCTGTCTGTCTTCCTGGCAATATTTGTGGTAACATGTCTGCGGTCTTTTGATGAATCTGCCATTTTGTGTGTGTTTTCAGGACAAGCGTCTGATCATAATGCTGAGTGACTGTAACCACACCCTGCATGCCGTCATTCCTCGCATCATTGACAACCTCAACAAACATGGCTACGTCGAGATGAACAAAGCAGCTAAGGTCAGTCTCACAAAGCAGTAAGGGTTTGTGTGGGTACGTGTAAAAATCACGTGCATACTTCAGCATTGCTGTTATTCAAGAGACCATTCACTTTATGAATACAGTAAACTGATTGACAAGGATTCAGAAGGAGTGACAGAACCAACTATTGGTCATAGGTGGCCAGACATTTTGGTGAGGTTTTGGAGAGCCAGTGTTACTTATGCAGCTATGTGACACTTGCAAAAAGGAATACAGTTATAGACAGAGAACTGCATGGTAATGTCTTGACAGAAATTTGTGTCTGCAACTTTGGGTAAAATAATAAAAGTGTTGGATATTTTCTGTGCAGTGTTGTGGTTTCTTTTAGCTTATTTGTTCTTTTTAGTTCAGTACGCGCCACAGATAATTGCATAGCGATTATGCTATTATACAACCTCCTTGGATAGGTGGTTCTGGAATGTATGATGCCAGTCATCCAAATACTGATCTAGTGTGCTGTTTTGTTTTCCCCAGGCTGCACAGAACACATACAAGGAACTTGACCACAAGCTGTTTGAGAGTTACATTGAGCAGAAGTCGGACCCTATCATCGGGGCTATGGAGCCCTGCATGTATAGGGGAGGTTTCAGCTGGAAGACCTGCCCCTCGCCCACAGGTAACGGTGGCTTGGATTCGTTAATTTAAGCTTTATGCTTGAGAGATCCCCTAGCTGAGACATATATATATTGTATGTCATGATACTAAAACTGAAAAAAAGTTTTGTTTAAACCAAAGGTGGCTAGGTTTACACCCAGTTGGCTTGTCCCACAGAGGGCAATTAATTTGTTCCTTGAGGAAGGTGTGGGGGGCAGGGGGGAGAGAAGGGGGGGGGGGGAGGGGGTAGGCAAGGAGTGAGGGAAAAAGGGGGGGATGGGAGATGTGCCCCACACCCACAGGTATGATTTCTGGTTAATTGGTTGGTTGGTTGGCTAGTTGGTTGGTTGGTATCAGGTAGCTTCTTCTTCTTCTTCTGCGTTCGTGGGCTGAAACTGCCACGTACACTCGTGTTTTGCACGAGTGGAATTTTACGTGTATGTCCGTTTTTACCCCGCCATTTAGGCAGCCATACGCCGCTTTCGGAGGAAGCATGCTTGTTCGTGTTTCTATAACCTTCAGAACTCTGACATGGATTACAGGATCTTTTTTGTGTGCACTTGGTCTTGTGCTTGCGTGTACACACGGGGGTGTTCGGACACCGAGGAGAGTCTGCACACAAAGTTGACTCTGAGAAATAAATCTCTCGCCGAACGTGGGGACGAACTCACGCTGACAGCGGCCAACTGGATACAAATCCAGCGCGCTACCGACTGAGCTACATCCCCGCCCCTTTATGTATCAGGTAGCGATGAATATAGCTAGGTTTGTTTGTTTGTTTGTTTGCTTTTAACGCCCAGCCGACCACGAAGGGCCATATCAGGGCGGTGCTGCTTTGACATATAACGTGCGCCACACACAAGACAGAAGTCGCAGCACAGGCTTCATGTCTCACCCAGTCACATTATTCTGACACCGGACCAACCAGTCCTAGCACTAACCCCATAATGCCAGACGCCAGGCGGAACAGCCACTAGATTGCCAATTTTAAAGTCTTAGGTATGACCCGGCCGGGGTTCGAACCCACGACCTCCCGATCACGGGGCGGACGCCTTACCACTAGGCCAACCATGCCGGTAATATAGCTAGGTGGGGGTGGGGGTTCTGATGTGTTCAAGATATAGGCCTTCCCTGTTGGGCAATCATGTTCACTGTGGAATAAGCTAGAGCATCCTTTCCTCATGGACACATATCAAACGTCAGCAGTGTGGCTACAATTCTGCACAGAGTAGGAATTTGTTGCTAAATTAATTCAGCAGAATGAAATTAAAGTCACTTAATACAACACAAGTAGAATTTAGTATTGCTTTTGTTTGCGGCAGGTGTGCGGAGTTACCTGAAGGAGAACCTGATGAGTATGATAGAGGTGCATGCGGAGGTGTTCAGCATCTCCCCCAAGTTTGTTGGGCGCGTGATGGGCAAAGTGACGGAGGCGGTGGTGGAAGAAGTCACACGTCTTATCCACTGTGTCGACATCTTTGGTGCTAATGGCGCTTTACAGGTAAGCGCCAGAGAGGGTGGTTTTACGATTTACTGAAGGATCCACGTTACTATGAAACACAGACATTATACATGGACACACATATTACCACACCTGCGTGCCATCCAACCCAGCAAATTGGAGAATGTGAAGGTAATACAGGGTACCGCTCACTTTCAAACCTAGTACTGTTGGGTCGATCCCCGAATTTGGAAACTTTTTTTGAAATTGCACAAAACTCAGACCATTTGACTTAATAACTTGTCATATTGTAGACGTATTATGCATAAACTGAAGTTAGTGTACGCCAAATATGAAGTAATTAGGCCAGTAGATGTAGAAGTTATTAGCATTTTTGTGGGTTGCATTTTTTTTGCTCACCCTGTACATGTATTTACAGTTACATTATTGTTAACTGTTTTTTTCTTCTACAAACAGAGGTATTTCTTACTTCTTGTAAACTTAGTATATTTGAGTGTGACTGTGCACGTACATTTATTTGTTGTGTCTGCAGGCACGCCTAGAACTGCGAGCCTTCAAGGAGACTGCGGCATTGTACTCATCCAAAAGCACAGAGTAAGAGTTTATCTGTTGTTTATAAGTTTATTTGGTGTGAGGAGATTTTTTAAACTGAGTCAGTTTTAATAGCATAAGACATGAGAATTTATTGTCCATACAATTAAACAATAGATGGAAAAGTGTGGTTTGTCTGCTCTTAAAAGTGAGAAGAAGGTATGGAGGCCTTTGTTTTCTGTTTTGATTTTACAACAATATAAGATGTTTGGTGGCTTGTTGACAGACCAGCTTTTTTGTTGGTCCAAGGGGATCATATCGTCTTTTGTTTCATCTTTATCGACCAAGGCCGAAGGCCGCGGTTGATAAATATGTAACAAAAGGCGACATGCTCCCCGAGGACCAAAAAAAATAAAATGATGGTCTGACAACAGGCCACCAAACATTGTTTTTGTCATCATTTTGGTTGTGCAACAAAATGCACAATAACCCACAGGGAGACGAATTTTTAGAATCCAACTCCGGGCCACAAAGCATCGTCACAGTAGCGCGAGATAACACGTCAACCTTGTATGTGACGTCAAACGTAGCTTGTTGACGCTTTTCTTCCTGTCTGAAAATGTACAGAGCTGCGATCATACGTGTGAGTTCAGTAAGTGTTGAGCATATTTCTTTTCTTTTTAAATGTTTGTGACTTTTCGTTGTGGATTTTGCGATTACAGAGATAAGTTGCAAATTGACCATGAGTCGCCGCGGTAATTATCAACATTGATTGGGTCTTTGATAGTGAATGCTTACAATCGTTGTCCTCGGAAACACAAATCCAAAGCCGCGATGGTTCCACACATCAAACAATCAGCCTGATTGGCTTTTACTTTGACAATCCACGTTTCACCTGAAAGCTCAAACCCATTCACCACCTCGATTTATTGCATGGGGAACATGAGGTTTATTTCCCAGGTGTTTGTGAATGAAAACTCGTGAAAATGATGACAATGTGTTTTGTTTACAGTGCGTGCTTCGATGACGCCTTCAAATGTATTCCCCAGCTTTCTAAGGAAGGAAACAAGTAAGTCGTTTGAGTGTCATTAATCAGAAAATCCTGTGAAAGTGATGAAAGAATCCCGTGAAAGTGATTTTCTTCTTCTTCAGCGTTCAACATGTCGGTGATGCGTAGACACTCGGTTCTCACCTCACCCTGACGGTCAGTGTCTTCCGTCTTCGGTAGGCCTTCGTGGGTGTGATTTTGGACTTTTCCTTGTTATGGACAAGTTTCCTCACACGGATTCCGGCCCTCATCTGGCCGGGTTTGACTTCCGAGTGTCCTTCTCCTAGGGAAGCTGCCTGTCAGGGCTGACGAATCTTTCCAACCCGGCAATTGTGAAAGCAGCAAAACATGGGGCATCTTCATCCGCTAAAACAGCCGTTGGGAGCTCCTCGTCCGCCTGTTTTACCGTTGGGATGTGAGACTTAGGGTCCTCTTCCGCCTTCACAGCCGTTGGGAGTACACTCTCCTCGTCCGCCTGGTCAGCCGTTGGGACGTAGAGTCTTTGTAGGTAACCCATACCTGGGGGTTTGGTTCATGGGCGCCAGGGCGTGTCCACGCACCGGTGGGCCTGCATGCCGCATGTTTAGGGCCAAACCTCCTCTGCGCCCTTGCAATTCTGCCTGGGGACTTAAGGCCCCCAGTTACCACCCAACACCTCATGGAGGGTTGCTTTAAAGCTTGCATAGGGCTTGTTGTGGAGAGGCTTACTGGCAGGGAGAGACTTACGCAAGGCTGCTCTCTTTTTCGCCGGTGCTGCAAGCAGCTTGGCTAGCCGGCGGTGAAGGCTGAAAGCGGGATGTGACAAGCACATGTATGTACGCCAACACGCTGCGGGCGCATCACACAACCATTCGTTGGGCCCATGAAAGTGATGACAAGGCCCATCTTTTCTGTTCAACATTTTGTTCATGGAGAAAATGTATGGAAGGCTTGGATTAAGTTAGAATGCATGTACCGTACTTTCCGGGTGACAAGGCGCTTCGTTATCTAAGACGCACCCCCTTCTTTTTAAAAAAAAATGTAATCCAGTCACCCATTGGACGCAGGGGGCCGATAGGGCGCACCAAAATGACCCAGTTTTTGCCATGAGAGGTGGTTCCCCTGTCATATCTGAGAGAGGAAACACTTCCTGCATCGGGGTCAGTGACCGGTCAGTGACCGACTTTAACTGAGTGAAAATATGTGTGCTCTGTGTGTGCGGCCAGATCAAAGGCATTGTGATAGCTGGGTGGCCTTGTTAAAAGACACGACCTTCTTCCCAGGGGTCAATGACCCAGTTTTTGCCATGAGAGGTGGTTCCCCTGTCATACCTGAGAGAGGAAACACTTCCTGCATCGGGGTCAGTGACCGGTCAGTGACCGAGTTTAACAGAGTGGAAATCTGTGTGTGCGGCCAGATCAAAGGCAGGGCAGTACCTAGTAGCTGAAACATGCATTATCACAAGTTGTTTGACTGGTACTCAAGCGGTCTCTTTGATTTTTTTCGTATTTCATACACGGATTAGGCGCTTCGTTATACAAGACGCAGGGGTCGAACTCGAGGAAAAAAGTCGCGCCTTATGACCCGGAAAGTACGGTAGATCATTGAAGGTTTGGTTGCAATATCGTAGTTGATGTGTTATATGTTTAAGAAGTTTCATTTGTTTTTCATGTAGTATGCCGTTTATGGATTAAGCAGGTTGACTAGAGCTTTGCTTAGTTTTTCTCTAAATACATGTACATACATGTGTAAAAGAGTAAATGAGTTATTCGGAACCATTCTCCTGGCACCTGAGAGAATAACAAGCATTGAAAATGAACAAGCAACTTTCATCCTCACAGTTCATTAGCTTGAAGGACAAAGACTAGTAGGAATGTTCTGTGTGTCACAAAATAAACTACCTAAAACATTATAGGGATCTTTACCAACATTATAATTCTGTAAATGACCTTTTGAATTTTCGTACACAGAATGCTTGAAGACCTGTTGGCGGAGTTCCAGTCACGCATGAAGTTCCAGCTGATGTGTTTCCGAGCTGTTGGCGTGGACACAAAAACCAACAGGGGAGTCCACTCGTCATGCTAGGTTGTTTTCTTGTCAACCTTCACCGGATCATGCTTTGGACTACACAGTCCGGATGATGTGGGTTGTGTATAGCGTTTGAGGATTACATGAAGTTTCAATAAAAAACTCTGAATAGTTTCAGAGATACAGGTACTTTTGTGAGGCTCTCGGGCGTCCACTACCCAGGAAGCACAGTGAAGCTTAACTCCATTGAGTGAGACCTAATTTTCAATGAAGGAGGATGTGCAGTTCCAACTGTCCTCCTTTGAGAGTACAGTTCATTTTCCACAACGATGGATGGGGAACAGAGTATTGTAGGAATATCTGTTGAGTTCACCCACGTGGTCACAACCTTCGTGTGGAAAGGAAAATGGCAAGAGCGGTGAATTTAAGTTGATGTTAACTCTTAACGTCCTGCAAGGGTTTTAGTAGGTCCTGAGTCCAAATCCCATAAGGATTTGGAAAAAATGCACCAAATCAGGGTTTGGATTGGATTGGATAAGATTTACAGTCCAGTGAGGTTACCCTCATGGAAATTCGGGCTGCTTTCTCCCCGGGGAAAGCGAGCTGCCATACATACGGCGCTACCCGTCTGTTTATACAAAAATCATAACTTCAATGTGAAAAGCATCAACTGCTACAGGAGAACATTGTGTTTCAACTTGAAGTGTCAAACTCGGAACACCAAATAACAAGAGACTGCAGGAAATAACTCTTGAGACGAAAACTGTGATGAAGTACTGTTTTGTACTGTGTTAAATATTTTGAAACGGAAATTGTGAAGGGACACTAAATGTGATTGTATTGACAGTCTCCTATTAGATATGTGACTATTATATTAATTTTGGAACTACTGATTGTGTTGCCATGTTCATTTATGCTTTTATGCATGCAGTACATACACACATTAGTTCACAAGCAAGCTTCAATTCAACATACAACCTTAAGCTATGTGTGTGTGTGTGTGTGTGTGTGTGTGTGTGTGTGTGTGTGTGTGAGAGAGAGATTTGGTCAAATGTGGAGCAATATTTTCAAGGTGCAATAAAGGTGCAATCAACTCACAGTCTCATTGACAAACAATTAACTCCAGCACAGAAGTCCATGTGTTTCTTTTATTTACTTCCTGTCCTTGGTTGCCACATCATCAATTAGTGTGAGAACCAGACATTGTAGGAGTCTGCATGTGTTCTTCAGTGTTAACCTCACACCAAAAAATAAAACATAAAAAAATCATTCATTTGTAAAAGAAAGTATGAGCATTGTATATAATTTACTCACAGAATATACTATTTACACATCTCTAATCAAAGGTACACAAACATGCACAAATAATAAAATCTGGAAGAAAAAAATATCTTCACATTTGTCTGTGTGCATACATGCTTGTGTTAATGGCTTAGTGTGTGTGTGTGCGTGCAAGAGAGAGAGAGAGAGCTTGCATAATTATGGGCATGACAATGAATTCAGAAGAATGGCTATTAATTGTACACTCCATGCAGAAGGATGAAAACTTAATTCATAACATCAAAGTCGATACTGTCAAAAAGATTGGAAAACAACAGCAAAAACAAAATCAAAATCATGGTGTAACAGTTTTGTATCATTTTCATTTAATGATAGGATTGAATATACTTGCTGACAATAAAATCTACCACACTCCCTCTTATGACTAGGTATGTCATCATAAGAACAAGGATATTTCCATGCAGTTTGTAGATAAAATAACATTCACTAAATTCACTCATTTGTTGTTTGTTTGTTTGCTTAACACCCAGCCGACCACAAAGGGCCATATCAGGCCATGCTGCTTTGACATATAACGTGCGCCACACATAAGACAGAAGTCGCAGCACAGGCTTCATGTCTCACCCAGTCACATTATTCTGACACCGGACCAACCAGTCCTACCACTAACCCCATAATGCCAGACGCCAGGCGGAGCAGCCACTAGATTGCCAATTTTAAAGTCTTAGGTATGACCCGGCCGGGGTTCGAACCCACGACCTCCCGATCACAGGGCGGACGCCTTACCACTAGGCCACCGTGCCGGTATTCACTCATTAATTTCACACATTTCTAAAAACTTCAACAAAAGTATAAAGCAAGCAGAAAACAAAACATCAAAAACACTGCAAAACAGAGAAACAATTATAAAGAAAAGAACAGGAATACCTGTATTGTGGATGCGTAGTTTCTTCCCCTTATTTCGAATGCTAAACAAAAAGGAACAAACAGTTCAATGCTGGCTGGCTGATTTCTCCAGCATTACAGATTACGTCTTTCCTTTCACTTCCTTGTACTTGATGAAACGAATGAGGTTTGTCCGTGCTGTTGACACCGTGACATAGTTTTCTCCAAGCGTCTTCCTCTGGCTTTGCAACTGTAGAACAAACAACAACAGAGCATTCATTAGCACACCGGACATTGGTAACGAGAAAGTCAGGTACAGAATAATGAGAACCAAAAGTAACACACTAATAAGAACTGCAAATCACACCCCAATTACACCATCTTTAGGGGGTGGTTATTTCTAAGGGGATAAAAAGGAATGTCAGAAAGTTTCAGGTCCCAAATCATTGTAGATGCATTTACATATACATTTGAACACATGAAGGTGTTCACTACACAGACCACTGGTGCGAAAATGTGACTATAAGATTTACATTCTGACTACTGACTGAAAAAGCAAGAAAAAGTACAAAATATACACAACTGAACCAATTCAGCATTTAGCATAACAAGTCGATGTTTCTTTAAAAAACAAAAACACAAAAAACAACCTCTACCAACATAAAATCACATAATTAATTATCCTATCACTCAAGGCCAGTCTGTTTCATTTTCTCAATGTTACCTTAGCTTTGAGCTGTGGCATGATGGCCTTGAGTTTCTCGGTAAGCTGCAAGTTCTGCGCCACAGGGTCAGTGGCGTCGTCAGCAAACACATCAAACAGGGCGTCCAGTGCCTCGGCCACCACCACAAGGTCGGTGCCGTGAGTGGCCGCTGCCATCAAGCAACCTCCTACCTCCTGCACACAGGCAATATTGGGAATGAGTTCATGTACAGGACTGGTATTTCTATTTTGGATAAAAATTTTAAAAAAAAACAAGTCGCGTAAAGCGAAAATACAACATTTAGTCAAGTAGCTGTCAAACTCACAGAATGAAACTGAACGCAATGCAACGCAGCAAGACCGTATACTCGTAGCATCGTCAGTCCACCGCTCATGGCAAAGGCAGTGAAATTGACAAGAAGAGCGGGGTAGTAGTTGCGCTGAGAAGGATAGCACGCTTTTCTGTACCTCTCTTCGTTTTAACTTTCTGAGCGTGTTTTCAATCCAAACATATCATATCTATATGTTTTTGGAATCAGGAACCGACAAGGAATAAGATGAAAGTGTTTTTAAATTGATTTCGAAAATTTAATTTTGATCATAATTTTTATATTTTAAATTTTCAGAGCTTGTTTTTAATCCAAATATAACATATTTATATGTTTTTGGAATCAGAAAATGATGGAGAATAAGATGAACGTAAATTTGGATCGTTTTATAAAAACAATATTTTTTTTTACAATTTTCAGATTTTTAATGACCAAAGTCATTAATTAATTTTTAAGCCACCAAGCTGAAATGCAATACCGCCACCAAGCTGAAATGCAATACCGAAGTCCGGGCTTCGTCGGAGATTACTTGACCAAAATTTCAACCAATTTGGTTGAAAAATGAGAGCGTGACAGTGCCGCCTCAACTTTCACGAAAAGCCGGATATGACGTCATCAAAGACATTTATCAAAAAAATGAAAAAAACGTCTGAGGATATCATACCCAGGAACTCTCATGTCAAATTTCATAAAGATCGGTCCAGTAGTTTAGTCTGAATCGCTCTACACACACAGACAGACAGACAGACAGACAGACACACATACACCACGACCCTCGTCTCGATTCCCCCCTCTATGTTAAAACATTTAGTCAAAACTTGACTAAATGTAATAAAAAAAGAACACCAGAAAACCAACCAACCAACTAAAACAGGACGCAAACAAAACAACATATAAATACACCAAAAGGGTAGAAAAAAAAGGGAAAAAAAAAAACAAAAAAAAAAAACAATCATAGCCAGCCCAACAAAAACAATACGAGGTGAATCGTACCTGCACCACAGCATGCTGGGGTTGCACTTTGACCAACATGAGAGCTATGGTGGCCACAATTCTCATCACGTGGATTTGTACGCCGCTGGGAGCCCCCTCTGCAAGACGCACCAACAGGTGAACGTCCGCTGCTGACACCTCTGAGAACTTGGGGGAGTTGAGTTGAGCCAACTTGTGAATGACGGCTCGCATCGCACTGGTGGAGGCCTCCAGGAGGTCAGGGTCCGTCTGCTCTGGACTGGGGGTTGCGACTTTGCCGTCTTTTGGTGGAGTGGAAAATTACAAAATCATGTTGATAATAATGTGTAAAGAATGATTTTATAAAAAAAAGCGTTACGTATCGGCAACCACACCGCGTCACTTTCCTTGTCAGTCTATCCTCTCCCAGCAAGCAGAAAAGAATGATTCTTGGGATACCAGTGCAGTTTTAAAATTTTAAAGCTTTTTGAAAAAAACCATGCCCACAGACCTACACATAAAACTATACACTTTCTGAACACACCTTGATTTTTACACCCACACACACACACAAACATGTGCATGCCCAGACACGTGTGTACTGAAAGACCAAAACACGCAGACCACCACCACCCACAACACAACACAACACAACACGCTCCCACACATACGCAATCCCACACCCCTACCTGGTTTAATGATCTGTTGAGCTAGAGTGTCCCAGAGTTGATGAAGGGCGCCAATCCCTCCCAACGCATCAGTAGACATGGCCTCCACTAGGTTGTTGATGCACAGCAACGCATGTGTTCTTACCCGCGTCAACCTGAAAATATTGCGGAAATGCTCCATTTCAGTACTCTGTAGACTGTAGGCTGACAAAAAAAAACCTCTCTGAAAACTGACCAGGGTCCAGAGTAAGCTAGGCACTAGCTGGAATCAATATATAGCAGTTCTTAAGGCAATTTGACAACCTCTCCTGGTAGCTACAAAACAATGACGGACAAAATAAATTGGATTTGGAAGTAAATTCAGAAATATTGCTTTTTGATTTTTTTCTTCAATGATTTTTGTTTCTAGAAACAACAGTCTAACATAAACATAGAGGTGAAGAAAGCAGGAACTTACTTCTTTGTTATCTTCTTTCCCCATTTCTGGGACTTCACTTTCTCCGATAAGTCTGCCGGTAAAAGAAAAGAAAGTTTCACCACCTGAAAAGAACAAAGTCACAAATTATCAAATGGTCTAAACACAACACTAAAACAACTAAAACAAACAGTGTTATATACAATATATACTTCATGCATTCAGAACTAAATAAAACTCACTCATTTTCTTAATTTATGCGCTTGTAGAAATGAATTTATCCTTCGAAACTAGACAGAAACAGCCAATTTGGCAAAATGAAAATTAAACCTTCAGGGAAGGATTAAAACAGAGTCAAGTACAGTTGAACCCCCCCTGGCAGCCACCTCTTGTGAACAACCACCTGCCCATAACCTCCATTTTAAGTCCCTCTCCTAGTTAAGAACTGGCTTTCTCACATCTTGTTCATCTTTAACACTATTGTGACTAGCACTGCCACGGCGTTTACGTCCTGCCTGCCCAAGCTTGCCACCAAGAAACTTCCCAAAAATCAGTAACTGTAAAGAAATCTGTCTAGCAAGCTTGAATTAAGTCCAATCACCACCAAATGTTGTGTACTAATTCAAAAATGGATGCCCAGTTCAGTCGTGCTATTTATAAGTTTGTCACGCGATTTGTTTTAGCAAAGGGGGGTGAAAGGGGGGTGAAAGGGGGATAATTTGTGTTTTTTAACGTTTTTTTGTGTGTGTTTTATTTTCTACTGCTTTTTTTAAAAGTTATTTTTTAACAGAAAGTATCATAAATAATGTTATAACCAAACAAGGTGTAAAACCTATGAATTAGCTGAAATATTGTTAACATTGTACACAGAAATAAGGAGACAGTACAAAGAAAAAAACAAGCAAATCACGCATTCACTCACAGCATCCTGACTCAAATGAAACAAAACTGTAGATCTAACACTCACCAAATGATGTCTAGGTAATCCATATTGAATATAAGTCACATTTTCACAACAAAGTACAGACCTGCCTACCCCTGAAATGTACCATGTGTAGTTTTGGGTGTGAAAATAAGGCAAATGTGTAGTTTGGCAGGTGAATGTGTAGTATTTCAATTCGATCAACCCAAACCGCAAAACAGAACAGTAACTTATACCGTACTAAAACATCCACTCAACACTCCAAACAAAACTATTACAATGTGAACAATACTCCTCATACAAATACAAACAAAACCCCCACAAAATACAAGCCAAGCATTAGTTAAGTTTATTTGTTAAGAAAAAAATTATTAACTAGTTTGGAACATTTGATTTGTTAAAAAAAAGCTATGTTGAGGGGTATGCAGTTCATATACAGTGGGACCCCCTATTCAAGACCTGTGACAATCTGAGAACATCAAGTCACAAAAAGTAGGGACTAAGAGTATGTGTATCAACATGAAGGCAAATTTGCATATAAACAGAACAGGTTTGCGTGGGCAATAATAATAATATGGCAGGTCATTGCCTCTGCTCTGGTTACCGATCTCTCAAAAGTGAGCTTGTCTTGGTCTTCTTTCCCTGGCACGGGTTTCTTCACAAAACAGTCCAATTTTTCCTCTGCTTTGGTCGGGATTTCTCGAATTCCTCATGAGAAGTGCTTTTCTTGTGGCGGTTACACGGTCGTAAAGCCCACTGTGCTCTGAAAAAGCCGTGTTGCACACAGTGCAGTGGGCAAAATGCTTCCCTTTTCTCCACGAAACTAGGCATGGATGCTCCTCATAGTACTTTGGCAGAAAAGCCTTGCTGGGAGTTTGACCAAGCTTCTTTTTTTTGCTCCGTGGCGGTTGATCGCCAAAGTCTTCTGAATCCGTGTTCGTCGCTGTAGCCATTTTTTTCCCTCCAGAAAGAATGAGCTACGAAGTGACCGCGTTCAGAAAAGTATGTGCTGAAACGCCCGCAATAGTTGTAATAACAGCAGCAAGACCAACTGACAACGCTACTCTCGCGGGCGCCGGGCATCTTTTGCACGCAGTACACAACCGGTTAGTACAAATTATGGATCGGAACTCGCTCGCGTTTTTGCGTATTCAAAATGTCAAAATGTGTAGTCGAAACGAAACGTTTGCGTAGTATAAGACAAGCATGCGTAGTTGCGTAGTTTGGGGACCAAAATCGTAGTTTACTACGCTCAATGTGTAGTGTAAACAGGTCTGCAAAGTACCAACTGTACACCTATGAACAATTCCAAAAGGATTTGAAGGATCCAGCCATCCATTGTTATCAGTGCTGCTACGCCCCCATAGCTCCTGCACGATTCCGAGATACATGTTCGTCTAGCAGTATCACCGCCAACCACGTGTAGTTTGCCGACTCGTACTAGCAACAACGGGACTGTTTCTTCCTCACTTTCACTGCTTGTATCGCTTTCGTGAGGCGAAAACGATACGTCCGAATCATGCTCTACGGGATCCTCTAGGTCCAACATCCGGAGAATCTCCTCCCGAGACAAGGCTCGCCTTTGATTCATTTTTTTTCCCTCAAAAACGCACACAAATCAGGCGGATTTGCAAATGGCAGAAGGGGACGCCAAGTGTATCAAGGGAAACAACTCAATTTATTTGCAAGCTTCAAAAACCGGGAAGCAATCACGAGTCGTGTACCCTCTATGGCTGGTACTGAAAAATGCGCTTCCCGTCCATGGGCGTGTCAGCGCTGGTACTGATTTATCAGTGTCCCGTCGCGAAAGAGTTAAAGGGGGTTCCAGTGTATTGAAAACTACAAACAGGACTACACTGACACACACCTTTGCTGTGATGTTGTTTGCAACGAAGGCTGCATGGACTTCAGATGATGCACACATGGGATCCTGAGGAGAAAAAAAAGGAGACGATTATGAGCGTGTATCTGGCGCATTTCAAAGCATTACAACATTTACCTTTTATTAACAATTTCCCCGATCTTGACCATCACATCATTTTTTACGTCAAAAGTGAACACTGCCAAAGACTCATGATAACTGTAGGCCATAAAACAAATCATCATTGAACATTTGAAACATCTCATCTAATCCTCAATCCCATTGGCCCTAGTCCCTCTGAGCCCCTATCCTCTTTTTTTCTCTCAATAGTCTTCCATGAGGTATTCATTTCTTTAAATATCAGTCAAAAATTAAGCTGATTTGTATACTTGGAGCATTCCAAACAAGAAACTCATCAACATGTTTGTGGCAAAATTGTTCTCGTCTGACAATGGGCTGGCCTGGTGTCAAACACAGCACAAGAAGACGATACTCACAAAGTTATTGTTGTCCACAACAGAGTCCTGTTCCATGTCCACCACACCGGCCATTTCGTCTGACGAGCCTGACTCTGAGCTGTCCACCTCCTCCCACTCTTCCTCTGTTACCATGACAATGGAGTCATAAATTAAAACACACACTAAAACACACAATCAGATGATCTCTTAACAAAGATCTGTTTTTTTACGACTTCCTTTTCCCCAAAAGATGGATTGCATGTCAGTAACACAAACAAACAACACAAAAACAACAAAACAAACAAAACAACAACAACAACGAAAGAAAACAACAACAAAACCTTCAAAAGAAAACAAACCACAAAAATCTATCAATTTTTACTTGCAACACATTACTGCAATGACAGATATTCATAGCCTGTACAAATTCCACAGCCACACGGCAGGTTGAAGCAACACAATGAACGGTATTATGATACAATACTAACAGCAGATTTGATGAAGAAAGAAAGCCTCTATTGTATCCTACTCACCAGGTGAGCAGCATATATTGGTGGCAAGTTCGAGGCAGATTCTTTGAGCATCCAGTGTGTTGACAATGTCCTGGTATTCTTGATCCGATGTGAACTCCTGCATAATCATAAAGATTAGTGAAAAACTACCAACTCCCACCAAATGCAACACCTGCATCCAATCACAAATGCAATATATTTGGTAAACAAAAAAACTACCACCACCAACAACAAAACAAAACAAAAACACACACATAAGCACAAAACAGGGAAACATATAAAGACGCAAAAAACACAGCATAAAAAAATCTCTGATGAAACTGAACAGATAATCAGTCACATAATTCAACATGAACACAAGTAGCCTATTTTGTGAACACGAACATCAAACCCTATACTCCCTCCAAACCCAACGAATTTAACAACGAACATTGGAACCAACTTACCTCATCTTCTCCCAGCGTGATATTGAGCTCCTTGTCATCCCCACTGGGCCCAGGCTCAGAGTCAGCGACTCCATTCTGTCGACAAAACATTCTTCATTAAAATGTGTGTTTTAAAATTATAAATTTTAATAATAAATTTTAATTTGATTATATACTTACCCAACTCACATAAATGCAATTTACTTCAGTCTAGTGCTAGGACGCTGAATCGTCACCTTGGTAACAAGGGGAGGTAACCCTAAAAAAAGAGCGACCTTGACCCTTTAATATAACGAAGTCTCGCGTGACTTCCTGACCTTGCCGCCATCTTTGAATCATACTCATACGATCGAAAGCGAACAGAAAAACCCCTCTTTTTTTTAGGAAACCACAAAACCCTCAAAAGCGGGGCAGGTGGGAGGGTATTCACTATGTGAGTTGGGTAAGTATATAATCAAATTAAAATTTATTATTAAAATTTATAATTAAATTACATTCTTATCCCAACTCACATAAATGCAGATTGCTAATAAAGGTGGTGGGCTGCTCAATCTATAAGCTAGGCACAAAAAAAATATACCCAGCTGCAACCATTGCTTGAAGCGCGTTAGAACCGTAACGCCGCGCGCTGCAAAAGCCACGCAGGTAAAGGATGATAGAGAGCTCCTACGATATCCAGTAGAAGAAGTCAAGGACCTCGGGATATCCTAGTAATTTGAACACCAACGTAGATAAGAACCTGTCTACCCTTGTGATCAAAAACGATAAGAGTAGTTTTGCTTATGAACCTTTAAACCTCCTGTAAAGGACAGGAAGGAGCATAATGAGATAACTGATCAGATTCATAACAATGGATCGCCTATGGCAAGAATCTTAGAAAGAGGAAAACTATAAAAACCATCAGAGATGGTTGTCCTAGTTGTTGATGCCTGACAAAAAGTCTGGACAGAAACAGAGTGAGGTAGAGAGCCTCTATTGAAACCTACATAACACTGTAAGCCAAAGAGTGTGTGAATCTCGCTACCTCTGCGCGCTGCAGCTAGGAGAAAAGAAAGAACGTTTCACGTAATGTTTATGAAGGCTAGCAGAATGCAGCGGTTCAAAACCTGTGGAGCATTAAAACTCCGAAACCAAAAGACCCAGACTTGTCTTGAAGTGGTCTTTTGTATTGAACCCTATCCAGTATATGGTCTCTCTGAGAAAAGAGACCTGTCATCTTATAATGCGAGCTAAACAAGTCACACTGACAAGATTAGGGAGAAGCATAGCCTAATTCACGTAAGGCACAGAAATAGGCCCATGTTCTAACAAACCGTCTGGACAGAGCTCAAAAGAGAATAGTCCAAGATACAAAATACACTCCCCCCCCCCCCCTTTCCTTCACCTTACTGCCTTATCTCAAAAGGCTAACAAGTGAGGAGGAAGGACCAGTTTGCGGGAGTGTGACAGAATGCCACTGATCCTTTCAAATAAAAGGATGAAGCTCTGATAGGAAAACAAGCCCAGAGAATACAACCATTGTCCTCGATGGCTAAGGGAGTGGTGTCAGAGAGAGCAAAGTACCCATCTCCCTACACCGTGGCTTGAAATAAAGAGGGCGAACTTCTGTTAACCGGAAAAGAATGCCTCGCGGGAGCAAAGCGCCACTGAGTTCGAGTGTGAGTAAACAGCAGTACAATAGCTGAAGCCATAAGGCCACAGCTTGAAAGTTAGAAAGAATGCCTGAAAGGCCCATATTCAAAAACGGTCACCCGTCCCGGTAGCAACCGAGACCGATGACGCTTAACCTCGGTGGTCAGAACGAGACCGAATTGCGGCCTTTGCTGAAAAACGAAAAAGACTAAGCCGAGGCTACAAAGATGAGGGTAAATTTTCCCTATTGCAAAATCAGGAGTGAAACGTAAGGAGTATTGAAAACCTGATTGCATGCTAGTACTATGATAGCCCAGCCCGCAATTGGGAAAAGCACGCGAGGGTATCAGTAACCCGATACGCTCTTAGACTAAGCTCCCATCCCGAGAGAGGGTGCGTGAGCGTCTTCAAATTTCAGTTTCCCGATGACCGTAACATTAGAGGCATTACATGAAGTCAGTTCAAAAAACCTTGAGAAAATAATCTCAAAGTAAGAGAACTGGCCTAGGGATAGAATACGGCTTCCGTATAAAACCAAGGTTTCCTTAACTGGAAAATCAAGTACTAGAAACCTAAAGTTGGGAAAAAAAAAAACGCTGAGGGGAAGGTAAGCTGTACCCTCCCTCTGCCCTTCGAGCGAAATTGGCTCAGCCTAAATTGACGCTTAGAAAGCGTGCAGAAAGACCTGAGAAAGTACCCAAAGCTGAATCCCTGAAATGAAAAACCAAGATTCAACCTTCGGATAAACAGAGGGGAAGGCGCGGTAAAACCGGGCGCCTGTATGCCATACTGTGACACGTGTGACGTCACTTCGACGGCCTAGCCGAGAAGGCTAAAGAATCTAACAGGGCGAACAAATGCGTACCATTCTGCGATGTAGGAGAAAACTCCTAGCACATTGCAAATTTAAGACAAATCCAGGGGCCGTCGCAGTGAAGGCTACAACGAGAGTGTAGCCTGTTAACTCGCGGGAGAAAGCCCTGCAAGGCGTAATGCCAAGGAAGAAACACTGACCTCAAGGAATGTGATTCTATTCATTACTGGCAAAACATAAACAACAACTCACCGTCTTTTGCGTGTGGGAGAAAAACCACCCCAATGCTCAAGACTTCTGTGCCAAACCTAAGTTTAGCCACATGATGATGATTTAGTTCTTTCCGTAACCTCTCAGAAAGAAAAGCTGAAACTAAGGAATTTCTGCGAGTCCATTGTGCTGCGCAGCGAAAGTCGCCTCAAGGAGTAGGCTTAGCCGGAAAAGACCCGACTGAGAGGCTACGTACAGTAGCTCAGCGAGCCTAATAGAGATTTTGAGTCAGAATGTGAGCCAAAAATTTGGACATGTTCTGGCGATTTGTCGGAACCCAAAGCTTATGACTCTAAAGAGAAAGCGCGATTCCGTAAACCGTAAAAGCCAAGATTGTTTTAACAGCTTGCCTTAGCAGCTTCACCCGAGAAGGTGAAAAATAAGAGATATGCCGCACCATAGATGGGCGTACCTACCACAAAGCTGCCTAAGGCAGAGGGTCTAACCCTAAGTGTGTTTGCTTAGCTTTGTTACCTTGCCTAAATGAGGCAAAAGTGGCAAGCTGAAGCAGTTCACGGCTCCTCCCAGAAGATGGGGAGGAAAGCACCGTAGCATAAACGTGCGAACACTCCCCTGATGAGCCACAAAAACAAAGAGCGGAGTAGATCCGCCTCTTACTTGTAACCTGAGCCAAGCGATGGCTGACCAGACAAGCAAACCTCTGAAAAGGAAAAGATTAAAGTGACTCAAAAGTGACTCTAAATCTTAAATCCTAGAGGGAAAGGAGAACCTGCCGCGTGCACGGAATGTGCAAATAAAAGCGCTGGGAGGCTCCGCTGCTCAGTAGACTTTAGTCAAAGCGGCTAGAAGCGTCATAACTTCCATCTCCCGTGCGTCACGACAAAACTCGAAGTTGACAAGCGCAGAGAAGATAAACACGAGAAAAAAAAAACTTTGCAAAGTTTTCGAACTCGAAAAGATCAGGTGCTTATTCCCTCAGAGCAAGAGAGAGGACTCAGTATAACGTACTGTTCTACTGTAGCCGTCTTCTCTAACAGACAAGCGACGTCTTTCTCTACCACATCGCCATCAAACTTGAATGAGTCCAATGACAACGCGATAGATCTCGACAGAGATCTCTGCAAGGACTCAGAGAGAGACAATAACTCAAGCAAGCGTAAGCCAGTCTCCTCCAAAGACAAAAGAGAATTCTCCGTAAACGGGAATACTCTGTCTCTGCTGTATCCATCTTGCCGACTGCAAGTTCCGGTGTGACCGGAACGAGGCAAGGCAAACAAGTCAATCAACCTGACTGAGTTATGCGGCAGTGTAAACTTCTTAGCCAAACCAGCAGGCAAAGCTGAGGCTAAACACGAAGAAGCAAGGTAAGGCTGCGCTGAAACAGGAGCCAGACCAAGAGCTGTTAACAGCAGTACAGCGTGAAACGCACCGCCATGCTGAACAGTAGCTAGTAGCTTAGAAAGCTCAAACGCTACCAACGGGGATTCCCGAAAACGGAACTGCTGCTTCTCAGAACAGAAACGGAAATCCCCGAAAGCGGAAGGAGGTTGTGCAAACAAACCAACAGATGTTGCAACACCCTCCTCGAAATACCGCGAAGCCACTTCCGCAGCCAAAGCCATTGCTTGCGGAAGTTTAAGCGGCATCCGGAAGTCAGAATCTTCATCTTCCTGAACGGAAGCACCGAAATCCGACTCAAAGTCCCGCACATCCGTGCAACCAGGCAACACACTTCCGCCCTGACTATAGTCAGGCGAAGCGTTGCCCGGAAGAGACGACACGCGAGGGATGCGATACCCACGCAGTGTGTCCCTAGGGACTGCTTCCGCCCTGGCGGACGGAAGCGGGGAATGCTGCTACGCCGCACCTACCGAACGCAATGCGGTGGTGACAACGAACGCAGTGTGTCCCTAGGGACTGCTTCCGCCCTGGCGGACGGAAGCGGGGAATGCTGCGACGCCGCACCTACCGATCGCCATGCGGTGGTGACAACGAACGCAAGTCCCCTGTTCGGTGAGACCGAACACGTATCTGGGCTCACCCCCTGTGCTATCCGCTCGAGCTTACGGAGCGGCATCACACTGGGATGGCTTTCACTCACGGCGCGGCGTACCGGCGTGGCTACTTGCTCCAGTATACGATCTTCGCTTTGGCCGGAGAACCCGGCTACTAACGAAGAATAAATACCTTGATCGTTAACAGGCCGACCACCAGAAGAGGCCTGAGAACGCAGATGAGAAAAACCGTCGCTGCCATCAAAAGACGCATGCACGTCAGCGGACGTGACTGTGGCCAAAGGAGGAACACGCACCCTGCCCAGGGAACGGGAATCCCCGACACCAGGAGGAAAAGACAGCAGTACTGCCTTGGTCGACGAAAATACTGCTGAAAGTGCTGAAATCTGGGCGCTCAGAGAGCGCAAAAAGGCACAAACATCTAGCTAAATCACCAACAGAGCTAGAACCTGAAGCAACTGTAATTGATTCTAAGACAATTTTGGCATGGGTAAAAAATAGGCATGTCAACAGTAGCTCATTGAGCGCAAAAACACAGAAACATCTTGCTTATCACTAACAGAGCTAGAACCTGAAGCGACTGTAGCCTAATTGATTCCGAAGGCAATTTGGCATGGAAAATTCAGGCATGTCAATAATAAAATCGAAAGAAGATTTGACAAGAGATCTGAAACGATAATCACAGCAAGACTCGCACAGGCTTTCGATTTACGGGGAGGCTTATTTGACAGGAGAAGGCTCCGCCACTGGCTTAGAGTTTCCTTTTACCACTAACCGACATGGTGGGTGAAAAGTGTAAACAACAGCTAAGCGCTGGCAAAACCTAAGTCAAACTATCAATGAAAATATCAAAATAGCTCACCCCAAACACACGTAGAGAGCAGAGGAACGTGCACGAGTACCAAGGTGTGGGTCTGACACAAGCAGCATCAGACAAAAACGGCTGAAAAGCCGGAGCGAAAACGAACACGTCCGTGTCCACTGAGCGCTGAAGAGAGTATGAGTATGATTCAAAGATGGCGGCAAGGTCAGGAAGTCACGCGAGACTTCGTTATATTAAAGGGTCAAGGTCGCTCTTTTTTTAGGGTTACCTCCCCTTGTTACCAAGGTGACGATTCAGCGTCCTAGCACTAGACTGAAGTAAATTGCATTGATGTGAGTTGGGATAAGAATGTAATTTAATCCTTGACAGACAGGTTCGATGCGTAAAAGAAAACTGCCCATATTCTTATTAATGTATTTATTTTAAAGGACAACAAAGTGTTCATTATTGAATATTTGTTCAGAATGCTTTGTTCCATGCTTGACAGCAGAATCGAGAGGATGAAAGTCGCTTGTTCATTTCAATGCTTGTGATTCTCTCAGGTGCCAGGAGACCGGTTCCTCATAACTCTCACTCTACAAAAAAGAAGTCTATTGTACATGTTGTATTCATTTGGAGTGCTTACTTCCCTTTGTTTCTCGGATCTTAACAAGATGAGTCACTTACATGTACAGGTTTCTTTGCTGCATAGGTGGTAATGAGAGGGGTCACATCGACGTCCAGAATCTGACCGAGCGTGGAGACGAAAGTGGACACATTGGGCCCGTTCATCAGCTCTCCTCCCAGTACGTTCATCAGAATGCCTTGAAACAAGATACATACCATCACAATTCAGACACAAACTATTCAACTGAAACATAATCTATATGCCTTGGAACAAGATATACACCATCACAATTCAGACACTAACAATTCCACTGAAACATAATCTAAAACCTCAGACTTTGTGACACACCTTAGATAGAATTAAGTTTAAACTGAAATCTATACCATCACATGTTGGAGACAAAGATAACAGGATATCATTTCACGTCAGAGCAGGAGGTGCAAACAGCATGTTCATTATGATGTATAAGAAGACTGAACTGCACAGATAAAATTGAGACATGCTGATCAACAGAATACCTACACAATCTCAAGTAATAGACACCAACAAGATATCCATTCTGTCTTGAAGCATTGCCAAGAAGCACAGAGCCACCTTCTAAAGCTATCTCGTACAGCTGAACCCCCCAAATTTGACTCCCTCCCTTTTAAGAGACTATTTTCTCCGATTTTTGGTTATACAGTACTCCCCGGTTAACGTCACTACCGTTTAAGGTCACACCTCTGATAACATCAATCAGGGTGTTGGTCCCGACCTAAAGCCTTCTTTGTATGACTAAGAAAACCTCGCTTAGCGTGACCTCGGATACGGGAACACCTCTTTTTAGGTGACCCTCGTTCTGGTCTCTAAACTGCAGAAGACCACCGCTTAAGATCAAGCGAAACTGAAACGGAAAAAAATCGCCCAATTTTGCGGCCTTGACAGAGGTTTTTTTTTCTCTCCATACTCGTCAAAAGAGAAGTGACGCACAAATGTAAACGTCATCAGATTATTTGGCCCGATTATTTAACCCCAAAGAGAAGGATGAGGAAATCTTTCGCAAATAAAACTTGGAGAATAGTTCCCGCCAAAAAAGTCGCTGAACCAATCAAATTGCCAACGGAAACCACTTTGACAGAGTGAGACCCGTGGATGATGACAGATGTAACTGCAGTGTGCCCGCTCCCCTTCTGCAGAGGCATGAGGCTAGAAGTTAGAACTGACCTCATGTTGTAATGCATGTTATAAGCGATATTTGAGTAGTGCCAATTTTAGGCCAAAATAAAAGACATTGTTGAAGATTTGAGATATTTGGAAGCTCTCTCTTTCTCTCTCTCTCTCTCTCTTTCTCTCATGGTCTCTGTTTCTGACTGTCTGTCTCTCTCTCACTCTCCGACGTCTCCGACCCCTCTCCTCTCTCTCTTTCTCTCTATCTTTGACCCTCTGGCCATCACTCTCTCTTCTATCATGTCTCTTTCTCTCTCTCAGCCTCCAATCTCTCTGTCTCTCTCTCTCCCTCTCTCTCTCTCTTCCTTTCAATCCCCCCCCCCCCCCCCCCTACTCTCTCTCGATCTCCCTCTTTTTAACTCTATGTCTCTCTCTCCGTCTCCTCTCTTTATCTCTGTCTGTCATGATCAGTTTGTCTGTGTCTCTCCTCTCTTTCTATGTCTGTCTGTCTTACCTCACCTCCTCTCTCTCGCTCTCTCTCTTTCTCTCTCTCTCTTTCTCTCTCTCTCTCTCTAATGCAGCTGATGGTCTCTGTGTCAGTGTCAGTATGTATGTCAGTGTGTGTCTCTCTCTGGATCTGCCCATTATCACGTCATTGACTTTCAATTGGCGGGAAGTCTTTTATGGGGCCTCAAACTAAACTCTGATCTCCTCGGATAAGATCAATTTTTTCTACTGAAATTGATCTTATCCGAGGATCGGTTAACGTGTCCCTCGGATAAGATCACGATTTTTTTTGGTCCCAAGGGGGGTCACCTTATCCGAGGAGTACTGTAAACTCTCTAAGTATACCCCATTTCAAGACTTTGTAAGACCTGATTTTCTCAGATTTTGAATGCCTTAAAATGGGTGGTGGGGGGAGATGGTGGGGGTTGTCTCCAGTGTTATTCCTTACCCATTAAAGCTGCTTGGAAGAGCATAGCCTGACTTGAGCTATCTGTCTGTTGTGTCAAGCCTTTCAACAAGGGCAGGACCTCATCGCCCCGACACATCTGCACTGCTTCCTGGTTGCTTTCAGTCACAGTGTGCAGGCACTGGGCTGTAACACATTCACTTGTTACACAAATTGTTTCAAATTGCAACAATTGTAAACTGTGAACCTAACGTTTTGTTTTGTCAATAATTAAATGTTCCAACAACATACCTTTCTTATTTTTTGATGTTGTAAATTGCATTTCTTTTTTTCTTCATCTGAATATATATGTGTATGCTTGACATTGCTGATAAGGTCTAATAAGAAGTGAAAAAATACAAATAATTCACTTACATGTTTACATGCCACGAACTTTAACAAAAAACACACAATACTGAATAACACTAAACCTGAAAAGAAAGACAATAAAATGAGAGAGAGAGAGAGAGAGAGAGAGAGAGAGAGAGAGAGAGAGAGAGAGAGAGAGAGAGAGAGAGAGAGAGAGAGAGAGAGAGAGAGAGAGAGAGAGAGAGAGAGAGTGAGAGAGAGATGAAGAAAACGTACCCACAACTGTTGCTAAGGGATACCCATATATAGAATGCTGCAGGCATGGCAAGAGCAAAGGGATCAGATTCTCTTTGTTGAACACTTTCACGGCAATGTCACTGGCCTCGCTGTAAGAAAGACAGGACAGATACTTTTCTTCAGCACCTGACGCAGTTGTATATATATGACTTTTTGGGGGGTCAAAGTACAGTTTCACAAGTCTGCAGATATATACTTTTTCACTGTAATTATGATAATCTTAAAATAAACACACACACACACACACTCACACATACAATTGTACACATCTGTGCACAACCACCTCTCCCAACCTCTCACACTCACTAATTTGACCCAAAAATTAATCAAATTTTCTTAGTTCTCCGTAACACGCCAAAACAATGCTACCTGGAAGCTTGAAGTTGACTTTAAACTGGATATTGCATACCCATACAGTGGAACCCCCCTTTCAAGACTTCAGGGCTAACACCAAAAAAAAGAGTTGACAAGAAGGGCAAAGCCCATACGACTCACATGCTTGACCTTGACCTTTACATGACCTTGACCTTCAGCTAAACCTAGCAATGACATCATACACTAAGAACTGCTTTACACATTTTTCCTACCAAAATACATGTGACCTTGACCCAAGGTCAAGGTCATCCAAGGTCATGCAACACAAAGCTGTTAATTCAAGACATAGGAAGTACAATGGTGCTTATTGGCTCTTTCTACCATGAGATATGGTCACTTTTAGTGGTTCACTACCTTATTTTGGTCACATTTCATAAGGGTCAAAGTGACCTTGACCTTGATCATATGTGACCAAATGTGTCTCATGATGAAAGCATAACATGTGCCCCACATAATTTTTAAGTTTGAAACAGTTATCTTCCATAGTTCAGGGTCAAGGTCACTTCAAAATATGTATACAATCCAACTTTGAAGAGCTCCTGTGACCTTGACCTTGAAGCAAGGTACAGTAAAACCTGTCAAATAAGGACACCCTTGGGACCAGACAAAAGTGTCCTTATTCTGCAGGTGTCCTTATTAGACAGGTGCAAGTAAACGCGACAAAGTCAAGTTGAGAGAGAGAGAGAGAGAGAGTACTGCACATGTACATGTACATTTATAAGAACAAGTCGCGTAAGGCGAAAATACAATATTTAGTCAAGTAGCTGTCGAACTCACAGAATGAAACTGAACGCAACGCAACGCAGCAAGACCGTATACTCGTATTATCGTCACTCCACCACCCGTGGCAAAGGCAGTGCACGTGGAATTGACAAGAAGAGCGGGGTATTCGTTGCGCTGAGAAGGATAGCACGCTTTTCTGTACCTCTCTTCGTTTTAACTTTCTGAGCGTGTTTTTAATCCAAACATATCATATCTATATATTTTTGGAATCAGGAACCGACAAGGAATAAGATGAAAGTGTTTTTAAATTGATTTCGAAAAAAAAATTTTGATAATAATTTTTATATATTTAATTTTCAGAGCTTGTTTTTAATCCGAATATAACATATTTATATGTTTTTGGAATCAGCAAATGATGGAGAATAAGATAAACGTAAATTTGGATCGTTTTATAAATTTTTATTTTTTTTTACAATTTTCAGATTTTTAATGACCAAAGTCATTAATTAATTTTTAAGCCACCAAGCTGAAATGCAATACCGAACCCCGGGCTTCGTCGAAGAGTACTTGACCAAAATGTCAACCAATTTGGTTGAAAAATGAGGGCGTGACGGTGCCGCCTCAACTTTCACGAAAAGCCGGATATGACGTCATCAAAGACACTTATCAAAAAAATGAAAAAAACGTTCGGGGATTTCATACCCAGGAACTCTCATGTCAAATTTCATAAAGATCGGTCCAGTAGTTTAGTCTGAATCGCTCTACACACACACACACACGCACACACACACACACACACACACACGCACGCACATACACCACGACCCTCGTTTCGATTCCCCCTCGATGTTAAAATATTTAGTCAAAACTTGACTAAATATAAAAACAGAAGCTGTATAGATTAAATAGAGAAACATTTAATATTGACTGTTGTAAAACAAGTTTAAAAACTTGCGATAATGCATGTTTCAGCTACTAGGTACTGCCCTGCCTTTGATCTGGCCGCACACACAGATTTCCACTCTGTTAAACTCGGTCACTGACCGGGATGCAGGAAGTGTTTCCTCTCTCAGATATGACAGGGGAACCACCTCTCATGGCAAAAACTGGGTCATTGACCCCTGGGAAGAAGGTCGTGTCTTTTAACAAGGCCACCCAGCTATCACAATGCCTTTGATCTGGCCGCACACACTTATTATGGACCCAAAATATGTGTCCGCGTCCGTAATGCCGAGGTGGCCGTAACGTACATGTGTTTTACAGTGTAAAGCAGTCCGTGCCGAGACTGACTGTCCGTATTCTGCGAGTGTACGCTAAGTCCAGTGACCGTATTTGACAGTTTTCACTGTAAACCAAACTGGTATCAAAAGATGGGGCTTACTTTGCCCTATATATCATATATAGGTGAGGTATTAAATCTCAAAAACTTCAGAGAAAATGGGAAAAATGTGAAAAATAGCTGTTTTTTAGACAACATTTATGGCCCCTGCGACCTTGACCTTGAAGCAAGGTCAAGATGCTATGTATGTTTTTTGGGGCCTTGTCATCATACACCATCTTGCCAAATTTGGTACTGATAGACTGAATAGTGTCCAAGAAATATCCAACGTTAAAGTTTTCCGGACGGACGGGGGGGGGACGGACGGACGGACAACTCGGGTGAGTACATAGACTCACTTTTGCTTCGCATGTGAGTAAAAAACTGGAAAGGACAGGGTCCACGGCGGCAGGGCCAACGCCCCCCAGAAGCTGAGGCTTTTTTTGTTATCTTGTAGAGGCAAAGAACAGCCTCTTCTGGTACCAAAATGTATGTTAATAAATTATAAAATAATACACATTTTGCCTCCATCAACCATCCAAACAATTCTTTTTTTTAAAGTTTTACTTTAAGAAACCGGATTTTCCGGTTAAAACAGTTTTCAAAAACCAGATTTCCGACGAGAACCGGAAAGGTGTTAGCCCTGAGACTTCACACAATCTGAGAGAAAATCAAGCCTTTAAAAGGAGGGGGTCATAAAATGGGGGTGAATTAACAGAGGTTATGAACAGAAAGTCTAAGAAAACGGGTCTTAACCCCTTCACTGCCACAGTATAACAGCATTTTGGTTTTGCTGTGCGCCAGGGCAAATTTCGCTTTCTTCGGTAGGTTCACTAATCTGTGCACTGCTTGATCATTTGTGGAGATATCTCTTAGATCTTTGGCATGTGGTTTGCTTACACCCTTGGCTATTATCTGATAACATGATCATTGGACTTTGTTTGTGATTGTTATTGTAAAAATCGATATAATGACCATTTTTGTCAAAAATTACGGTTTCCAAACTTTCACACACACACTGCAGCACGTAAAACCGCAGAAAACACCGCTAAAACTGGTGTCAAACATCAGGTACTCACATTACAGCCCATAACAATATTCTTCTGTGTGGTAATCCATAAATCGAAAATTTTATAAGTAAATTTTGATTTGATTAATATACTTACCCGACTCACATTTAGCATTAACTTCAGATTAATAGCTTGGACACTGAACTACGCTTCACCCCTAAAGGGGAAGCAACCCCTTAAAAAAGAACGGCCTTGACCCAAACCAAGTTAACAAGAGTCAAGGTCATACCGCTCTCGCGACCTATCACGCGAGACCCACCCGGCGCCATGTTAGAACGTCACTCCTACTGAAATGATCTGTTCTTTTTTATGGAAACCCTAAGCGGGGTAGGCGGGAGGGTATTAACGATGTGAGTCGGGTAAGTATATTAATCAAATCAAAATTTACTTATAAAATTTTCGATTAAATTACATATCTTAACCCGACTCACATTTAGCAGATTGCTAATGTAGGTGGCGGGTACTTACTCTATGATTTTGGAAGAACCTGTCCTGCGGCTACCACAGCCGGTAAGGAGTTGGTCCCATCTTGCCGCGTACTTGCAATGTCACGCAAGTAAAAATTTATGAAGACGTCTTCAGACGCCCAATACGCAGAGTCAAGTACTTCAGACAGCCTTCCTGACTGTAGTACGGCCAAAGACGAGGCCCAGGCTCTCGCCTCATGAGTACGTGCAGACGACATGGGGAGAACGGACTGCCCCCCCCCTTTTCCTTTCTGCCACCACTCATATGCTTGTTTTATGAGTGTGGCGATCCACCTAGCCAAAGTCACCCGTGACAGGTCCCTGTTCCGAGCAGTATTGAGTGAGATAAACAGAAGTCTCTGTTCCTTAGCTCTTAACGGAGCAGTCCTAGACAAATAGCTGCTAAGTGTTCGCACTGGACAATTTGTCATGTCAGGGTCACCTGGTGCTAGTATAGTGGACAAAGACGGAATCCTGATAACGGGAGCAGGATGGTGAGGCTTTTGATTTTTTGCTAAGAAATCGGGTCTAAAACGAAGTGAGATAGAACCATCACTCTCAACAGAGATGTCTTTTGGAAGGCCTGAGAGCGCGTGTACTTCGCTGCTCCGTCTAGCTGTAGCCAGTAAAGTGAGCAGAAGAGCTTTACGTGTAAGATTATGGAGACTTGCCAAATGTAAAGGTTCAAAATCCGAAGATCTCAAGAAGTTCAAAACTAAAAACAGATCCCAGGCTGGGACTGGAGTCTTTGTCTTAACAAAATCCAATGCAGCGCCTCTTAACACGCTTGCAATAACTCCACCCAGGGAAATAGTGCGACCTAATTGCTTTAAGGTGGACGAAATCGCTGATCTCCTGACCTTAAGAGATGATGGGGACTTGCCTTGGGAGGCCAACCAAGACAAATGATTAGCTACCTGCATTGACCTAGGGGATGTAGCTTCGACCCCATTATCTGCGCACCATGCTACCCATGCAGACCAGTGTGATGTGTAAACAGAACTAGTAGACTGCCTGTGAGCCTTTTGAACCAGATCCAAAGTCCCTTCGGAAGCACCTGAGCGACGCAAAGATTTTCTCACAGTCTCCACGCGTGAAGCCGCAGAGCCTGCGGATTCTCGTGAAGAACGCCCGTGCGTGGTTGTAGCAGATCTCCCCTCTCTAGGTTTAGCGGAATAGGAGGACCTACTGTGAGACGAAGCAGGTCCGGAAACCAATGTTGGCTTGTCCACATTGGAGCCACCAGAATGAGGGACGGGCGTTCCATCTCGGCCTTTCTGAGTACCCTGCCCAGCAGTTGAAACGGAGGGAAGGCGTACGCCGTGAGATCCGACCAGTTGATCTCCAGAGCGTTTGTCTTCCAAGCTTCCGGATCGGGAAACGGGGAGACAAATACCGGTAGTCTCCGGGAAAACCTCGTAGCGAACAGATCGACTACAGGCTTTTCGACCTGAACCCACAATCTCTGAAGTGCATGGTGGGTGATCGTCCACTCCGTGTGCAACACACTGGACGAACGGCTGAGAGCATCGGCTAGGACATTGAGCCGACCCGGTAAGAACTTCGCCGACAGAGTGATCCGATGTTGAGCACACCACCGCAGAATCTGACAAGTTCTGACTGAGAGTGTTTGCGACCGTGAACCGCCCTGCTTGTTCACATAAGCCGCTACCGTGGTGTTGTCGGTATGTAGCCGAACATGCTTTCCGACAACGGCAGGGAAGAAGCTCCGAAGCCCCAAAAAGGCTGCCTCCAACTCCAACACATTTATGTGAGACTGGGCTTGACTCTCGGGCCAAGTCCCCGAGGCCGTGAGCTGTGCAAGATGAGCACCCCAGCCTAACTGAGACGCATCTGTGAACATGTCGACCTCCGGAGGAGGAAGCACAATCGGAACTCCCAGAAACAAGTCTGCTTGCAACCACTGATTTGTGGTCTGTCGAATCCAGCTGTGTATCTGAACAGAGACATCCCAGCCCTGGTAAGCCGGATTCCACTCCGAGCTGAGTGCAGCCTGAAACGGCCTTTTGCAAACTCTCCCCAGCGGAATGAGAGTGGCCATAGATTCCATCTGTCCTAGGGCCGACGCCAAGACCCTGGCCTTGGCCTGCTTCTGTGACCTGAGAGACCTGAGAAGGTCTTGGAGCTTGTTGACTCTTCTCAGGGAGGGACGGACTGACCATGCCACCGTATCGAATGTCATCCCTAGGTACGTGAAGTTTTGAGACGGTATCAGCTCTGATTTGCTCTGGTTGATCTGAAAACCTAGATCGTTTGCCTGATCCAACACTGCCTGCGTGTGAAGACTGCAAGACTGCTGGCTCTGATTTAGGACGAGCCAATCGTCTAAATATGCACGCAGACGAATGCCTTTTTGCCTGACCAGGGAACAAAGTTGTCGTGTTACCATTGTGAAGACCCAAGGGGCCAGAGACAAGCCGAAGGGGAGAGCCCTGAACTGATAGATCTCTGTTGCCCATCGAAATCTGAGCCACTTTCGATCTGACGGATGCATGAGTATATGAAAATACGCATCCGTCAGATCGATTGATGTTGCCCAATCCCCTGGTCTGAGTGCCTCCCGAACGGAAAAGGGAGTCTCCATGGTAAACCGAATCTCCCGGAGGAATTTGTTCAATGGGGACAGGTCTAAGACTGGACGCCACCCTCCCGAACTCTTTGGGACTACGAATATCCTCCCGTAAAAACCCGGGGAGTTGTGGTCTGAAACAACTTCCACTGCTTCCTTTTGAAGAAGAGCAGCGATTTCCGACTGAATTGTGGCCTTTGCCTCTGGTTTTGCCGGAAACTTGAATGCAGGAGGTGTTCTGGTAAGAGGCGCTTTCTGCTCTTTCCAGAGCAGCCTGAACCCCGAACGTACTATCCCCACAATCCACTGACTGTTTACATGCTGTAACCAGTAGTGAAGGGCCCGGGAGGGGCCGCCCGCCACCAAAAGGGTGGGGGCTGTGGGGATGAGTAGCTCGGGGCCTCGTCATTGGGGGTTAGGTTTTCGACCCGACCCCCTAGCATTGCCGAAAGACGGCTTCTTCTTGGGGTAAGGAGCGCCCCTGCCTCTACCCCTAAAAGAGGACTGTGAATGCTGAGAGCCGCGTCCCCGATTAGCAGAAGAGAAAGACGCTTTAGGTGGACCCTGCTGTTTGGCCTGAGGCTTAGCGAGACCATGTTGGGCAAGCTTTGCGATCGCTAAGTCCCTAGCGTTTTGTGTTTGTTTGTCAAGCGCGTCAAGTGAAGGTTGACCGAGCAAAGACCCCTCTGTGAAAGGAGAGACCTTGAGCAAGTCCAAAGTAGACTTGTCTTGAATTCTAGAGCCAGACAAGAAAGCGTCCCTGCGCGTGAAAACCGCATGTGCGTACAACCGTGCCGCGACTGACATTTGTTCGGCTGAAACCTTAGCCAAAGAGGCCAGGAGTCTGGGAACGTCTTTCACGCTAGCGTCGTTTCGAAATTCGAAAGGATCCAACGACACCGCGATCGACCGAGAAAGAGACCTAAGAAGTGTCTCTGAAAGAGACGCAAGTTCCAACGAGTATCTTCCCGTCTCCTCCAAACCAATCAATGCACCTTCAGAGTAAGTGCAAGGTTTGTCAAAACGATAGACATCCTCTCTGAGGTTCGCCAACTCCGGAGTGACCGGAAGCGGTGCACTCGGCAAAGCGTAAGTCTCAATAAGGCTGTGGTGACGACGGGAGAGAGTAAACTTGCGTGCATGAAACGAAGTGCTCGCCTTCCGTAACTGGCCTGAGGCAAGCCATGGCTGAGCAGCATCAGGCGCCTGACCGTGTGCAGTCAGTAAAGGCACAGTATCCACAGGCAAGCTATTCTCAGAACCCGAAGTTCTAGCCAGCACCTTGGAAAGTTCGTAAGCAACAGAAGGAGACTCGCTAAAACGATATCCCTGAACTTCCGTTAAGGCAGGGCGGAAATCACCCACCGCTGAGGGTGGTGGTGCCGCAAAGCTCGTCGTAGCTGTCACCCCTTCAGCGAAGTACTTGGCAGACACCTGAGCTGCAGTAACCATAGCTGGTTTAAGTTTGAGTGACAACTTGACATCGACTTCCTCCTCAGAAAGTGAGTGAGAATCATCGAACTCCGAATCTGCTGTGGCTGGACCGTGAAAGTCACTGTGACTAGCTGCGTCACTAAAACGATCCACCACAGGCGAGGCTGATTGCAAAACGGAAGGACCGTGCAAAGCCTGCCCGAAAGCAGCATCCTGCCCAGAGGGAGGAAGTTGAGACTTGTTTACATTCACCGGAGACATACCAGTCTGCCTGTGAGTACAACTGTCTCGTTGTCCGGTGTCGACCCCCCGTGAGTTCCGCTTGCTAAGAGCGATAGCCTCTGGGAAAGTCGAACTTTCACCCCCCGGCCGTGGCGGGGGGGCTACTAGTTCCGGCCCAACTTGTTGTCCGATGTCGACCCCCCGAGTTCCGCTTGCTAAGAGCGATAGCCTCCGGGGAGTCGTACTTTCACCCCCCGGCCGTGGCGGGGGGGCTACTAGTTCCGGCCTAACATGAACACTTTCACCAGAGAACCTGGCTACCGGTGAACTTGACAAACCTGAAGAGCGTGAAACCGCCCCTTGAACGAAGTAATCACCCTGCTCTGCGTGCACGTCGGCCGACGTGATAGTGCATGAAGGCGGAACCTTAGCGTAAGCCAGCGAAGCCACTCCGCCCACTCCCGCTGGGAGCGAGTGCAACTCCTTACGAGTAGCATGCAAATCAGCTGCAAACTGCTGTTGTTGTGCAAACATGTTATTCATATTGACAGAAAACTTCTCAAAAAGGGAGGAAAAATCATCTTTCGCACGAGTCTTGTCTTTACCACTACGTCTCTTCTTGGCTGAAGGAGCCTTACTTTTAGCTTCTTTCAGTACAGGCATGACTGGGCTATCGGGGTCCGAAATATTAACGGACATGGTAGTTTGCGAAACTGGATCATGAACCGAGACGGTAGTCTCTTTATGTGTGACCTTACTAGGCGAACACTCAGCAGCCATTTGCCTAGTCTGAGGCTTCTTTCTCTCTTTGTCAGCCATTGCTGACGAAAACAAACAGTCTAAGAAACGTAAACACGAAACAGACTGCAAAACGGAGAAAGACACAAACAAACAGGAGCCGAACAAATTAGAAAGAGCTCACCCAATCTTGCTTAGGCAGGGACCTGTAGAACGGGGTGAAAAAACTGCTTGAAAAACAGTAGTAGGCTGAAAGCCTTTAGCGTAGCTGTGAAAACACGTCCGAGCTGATCGGAGGCTGAAGTAGGAGTGACGTTCTAACATGGCGCCGGGTGGGTCTCGCGTGATAGGTCGCGAGAGCGGTATGACCTTGACTCTTGTTAACTTGGTTTGGGTCAAGGCCGTTCTTTTTTAAGGGGTTGCTTCCCCTTTAGGGGTGAAGCGTAGTTCAGTGTCCAAGCTATTAATCTGAAGTTAATGCTAAATGTGAGTCGGGTTAAGATATGTAATTTAATCACTTCTTGTAGAGCTTCCAGAACACTGTATCATTTGAAAACAGGTCTACGAGTTGATGTCTGACTTTCGGCCGCCATTTTGAATCTTATAGATTGGAAAAAAAACTTCTAAAAATGTTTTTACCACGTGGTACTAACTTATCTGAACGGTCAATGGGAAAGAACTGTGTTTAAACCCCTACAAGAAGTTGGACAGTGGTTACCTCCCATTTAGTTTTCACAAATGTCCTGAAAAGTGCTGATGTAAATGCCACGTACCTAGTACGTGTATGGGCGTATGACAAACCAAACATGACCACGTACCTAGTACGTGCTGGGCAGTGAAGGGGTTAAAAGGGAGGTTCCACTGTACTGCAGTCTGTCACAACTCTACAGCAGGATTTCATTTACTAGTGCGCCTTGCGACATTGGCGCATACCATCTCAAAATGTCCCATTGGAATTCCCTTCAGTGCGTCAAAGGGCGCACTGAGATTATGTACCACTGCGCCACCCCATGCACACTTTTCACGGGAGTACAGTGTTCGGAAAGACCTAAGCAAAAACGGGCGCCAAGCCGAGCAACTTGCGAGTTTGTGAAACGCGCTGTGATTGGCTTTTAAAATGTAATTCATTAGTATTTAACCAATCCTGCTAATTATCTGTGCGGGACCGATCTGTGCTTTCGTGTTTACCTCTGTGGAAACTGTCAATACAAGCGATATCGAGCGAAACACAGACTCACGTAAAAAAGCCAGGCTTTAACCTGGAAGAAAATGGCAATGGGACATTTGTCAAGCAGCGCCAAAGAGGCCTGTACGCGTTTTGACCAAAGATGCAAAATGGTGCCATCTGAGAATTAGCCGCTATATCGTGTGTGTGTGTGTGTGTAATCCGATGTAAAGTGTACATTTGTTGGCGCAGTGGTACGTAATCTCAATGCGCCCTTTGACGCACTGACGGAAATTGTGATGGGACATTTTCAGATTTAATGCGCCAATGGCGCAGGGCGCACTAGTAAATGAAACCCTGCAAAGCAATGTCCCATCAGAATTTGGTTGAGGGGGACAAATGCCCCATTGTTTTTTTCTCCAGGCTAAACCCCGCTAAACGCATGGTGACTTTGCCGTGGGCCAAATTCCAAACAGCCTGTCATTAGAAGCACATAACAGTAAAAGTGCAGTTGTAGAGAACAAAAAACTTACCAGAGATTCCACAAGACATGGACAGCTTGCATGAAGGTGTCCAGGCGTGTGTCTGTATGCTTCGTCTTTCCTTTCTCTGGTTCCCACTTGGTACCATACTGGAAATCAACACACACAGAAAGCGAGAAATGTAGATGCTTTGCCACGTGAACACATACACTCATGATTAAAAATAAAAATAAAAAAAATCAACTGTATTATGTTTACATACTGTAAGTGCTATAACTTTATATGCACAGTGTGCAATTTTACCACCAAAATGAATGGCAAAGTTGCAAGTGACCCAATATTGACGGACTGTGTGATGATATCTTCTGCTATGGTCTGTTGAGACAGTGATAATACTGATATCAAAATCGAGACCGGAGGTCCAATGTCAATATCATGTATAATATGCTACAGACATGCTATTCTTCTGATATTTAGCCTTTCACTGAGTATGTAAAACTTGAATCATTTTGATATGATTACCTGTTTGAAGAGTGCGACAAGTGGCGTCAGTACGTCTTTCAGCACCATATCATGGCAGACATCTAAGCCACCATCAACTGTTATATTTCTGCAAATATATTCAGTTAGGTTAAATTCTGATGCTTATCAGCACATGTTTGCAGTTTAAAAGCTCGTCACATTATTATCCAAATGAAACTAGAGAGGTACCTGTGATAACAATAACGTGAGCCTCAAGATTCAAATGAGAACTCACCTTTGAATCAGTGAAGGCTCCGGATGAAAGTTAAATAACAAAGACAAAACAACCAACAAATCACTTCCTATTATCCTCTGCTCTTGGTCTGTAGACTTAACAAGTGTCCTTCTTTAAAAAAAAAAAAAAAGGTTATCAGTAGATGTATCCCTTTTGAAGCACCTGCTGGTTTTGGCTGATATTTCATGAAGCTTACTTACCATGAACACAAAAGATTGTCATGCATAATTTACCTTTATTTAGGATGTTGACAGTTATCACTATCGGTATCATAACTCTTCTAATGGACACATATAGGGTGCACATATAATTGATATATATTATGTACAGATCGTAAAAAATGAAAGGCAACAAGAAAACATCTATTTGAATTTCATACTGGCGTTAACCCCTTCACTGCCCACCCCGTACTAGGTACGTGGTCATTTTCGGTTTGTCATACGCCCATAACCGTACATAGTACGGGGGATTTGCATCAGCAACATTTCAGGACATTTCTGAAAACTAAATGGGAGGTAACCACTGGGTGCTGCAATGTGTGTGTGTAAGTCCGGAAACTGTAATTTTTGACAAAAATGGTCATTATATCAATTTTTACTATAACAATCACAAACAAAGTCCAATGATCATGTCATCCTATAATAGCCAAGGGTATAAGCAAAACACATGCCAAAGATCTAAGAGATATCTCAATAAATGATCGAGCAGTGAACAGTCTCAACAGATTAGTGAACCTACCGAAGAAAGCGAAATTTTGCCCTGGCACACAGCAATACCAAAATGCTGTTATACTGTGGCAGTGAAGGGGTTAAAAAAAAACCCATGCTCCCAGTTCCCCAACTGATCGTGTTTTTTCACATCCCCCCCCCCCCCCACCCCCCCCAAATTGATAAGCAGATCATATTCAAAATCTAGGGGACACAGCCAGCATGATTTCGGACAAATGAAAAGCCTCTATAACAAACAACAACACTTAACTATTTAAAATAAAAAGGTGCTAACCCAACAACTCAAATATTTTTGGCCTTGTCGCACGAAACATTTTCTTATGTGCCTCACCTCAGGGCTCCGAGGGCTCTGTTCTGAACACAGGGACTTGGATCTATCACAAGGGGAGCCAGGATGCGCACAACATTGTTGCTGAGCAAGATTGGGAGAGCATTCGGCTGAGCGGCCAAGGCGGCAAGTGTTCCACACCCACACTCTCTGGTGGACTCTTCTGCACTTTGTAACTGTCAGATTAGAAAGATACACAAACAATTAGTGCCAGACTAAGCCACAGATTATCTTATGTTAGAATACACATGTCCATAGTTCACACACACACACAATATTTATAATGCACCAACTGTGGAAAAGGTCACAAATTAATTCAAATTTCATCTAAATTCCACACCAAAATATATTTTAGCCCTTTGAAAGTGATACTGATAGTGATAATATAGACTCACAAGAATTCCGCTTCCATCCAGGTATCATGAACGACTATTTTATTTTTACCCTGTCACATGCAGGCTTGGACTTAGATGGCAAGGATGCATGCATAAAAAAAAAATTGCCAGGTGTGCTGAGAAATAATGAGCTCAACTATGAGATTACAGGGTGGAACTGGAACAGTGGAAGTGGAACTGGAAGGCATTTGTTGTGGCCAATTGAGACACCATTAACTTGACTTGATCAGTGGTTGAGGCCCGCCGTGATGTCCTGTTAACCTTCCAAAGTTTATGACTCTACTCCCAGAGGTCTTGACCCAGAGTCTGCCAAACCATAGACCATTTATCCTGGACCGCCAACTAGCTCTCTCTCCGCTCTTTCTCTCTATTACGAGGTAGCGGCCTCTCGCATTTAGGAACCTACCCTTACAAGCCTTTCAGAAATCAGGGGGACGTGATATCCAGTGTCGATTGTAAACATGGACAGAGTTGCCGAGGTAAGTTCTGAAAATGCTAAAATAAACTCAGCAAAAGTGCATATATGGAACATGTTTTTCGATGAGTTTTGTTAAGTTTAGTTTGGAGTTTTGGAAAATCCAGTTCATTGTCACCTCCCATTGTCACAAATAACTGGAGCGTGCTTTCTTTTCACCGTCTTCGAATCGCTGGCCTTTCAAACCGGACGCGACGCGCCCCTGAAAGTCGAGAGTCGTAACCTCGAAGGGTCACGTGACGAGTTGGCGGTCCAAGCTATTTGGTCTATGGCCAAACTGAGTCATCAAACGAGATAAGTTGATTTGGAATATTGTGAAGGATTAGAAATAGATGATTTTCTCCAACAATGTTTCATTTCAGACAACTGAGAGTACCATGTAAGACCTCTAAGCTTTGGATACATTTCATCCTGGAAATTTACGGTGGTCTATTACGTTCAGAACGAAAGGCCATTATGATTGAATTAGTTCGTCCTCAATGTATCAGCCTGTTCCATCTGTCGGGTACTGTAGAAGAAGATACCAAGAACTTCGAAGAACGTCACACAGACGTTCAGCGCACCTGTTCCAAGACATCTTTGACCACTGCCGGAGAGCTCTGTTCCATCAATTCACTGTCATGGCCATTCAGAGGAGGTAGTCCTGTCGGGTGGGGCTTAGGAGCACCAAACTTCTTGTTCTTTTTCTTCCCCATCGTGCAGTTGTCGTGGTTTCACTCGTACGCATGGTCTGTGGTGGCCGCCATCACTGTGACGTCACTTCCAAAAACATTGAGATTTCCGGTGAATAGTTTCGAATGTCTGAACAGCGCAAGACCAACAAACTTAGACTAAGTACAAAGTGATTCAAACGTGTGAAATAGCAACAACAAAAAATGCTTCTTATTTCCTATTTATTTATGTCTTGAGAGTTGTAAGTGGAACACCTGTCAGGAAAAGGGAAGCAACTGAGGCAAATCCCTTTTATTACTTTGCCCCGATCGCCTCCCTTTGATTAATAGACGAATTCCGAAAATAACTCAGTTCACCCTTCCACATCCCATACAAACCCGACGGAGTATTTTCCGAAAATCGTCTATTTA
>NC_090245.1:33344930-33412430 GCF_037325665.1 Littorina saxatilis | reverse complement strand
TAATGAAACTAGCAAATCTTGTAAAACTCTCTTATGAATAACCTTGAAATAATCCCGTAAACTGTTTTTGTTAAATTTCCTTTAATTAGCGGATCAAAGAAGAAAATCCCAACCGCTGTCAATCAGTGTTGGCTTTTCATCAATAATGTTCTTTGAAGGAATACACAAACAAAAAAACAAACAAAATACTGAGTGAAATCGTCACAAAGGCTGCACACTTGGGTTTGGAACAAAGACACCACACCGAGAAAACCTTTTCAATTTGTTTAAATTGGTATTCAGGTGAATTACTGTGTTAGGGTAGCTTTCGTAGATAGTATATATATATATACCGTAAAGTACCGAGTATAAGCCCATGACATTGTAAACGCCCATCCCCCACCTTGGAGCAAAATCCGTGCAAAAGGTGAAGTACCGAGTAAACGCCCACCCCCTACTTTTGCATGGCTAAAAAAAAACCACCGAAAAATCAAGAACAGGGAGAGAAAAAAGGAATGCCGAACAAAATTCCACAGCAAGCTTTCTTTGGACGACTGTCGTTGTCTCAAAACTCGCATTCCACCTGCTGTCCACAAGAAGCTATCTTACGTTGTGCTGCCTTGAAAAAAAAATGCCAACAAAGACAAGGAACTAGCTGTTGCAAGGTAAGTTTACCAAACGTTACAGACATTAGCGAATCAGGAAAGTGCGTAAACAGCGAACAGTACAATCAAAGAGAGGAGTCTGGAATGAAACGCGAAACAGATAGGTAGATCTGGCATTCAAAAACTGTCTTTCAAATTTAAGGAAGTTGTTGCAAGGTACCAAATGTTACAAACAAATCCATGACAGAGCATGTTTTGAAACTCAGGCAAAATCGTAATAATTAATTTGACTTTGGGAACAGATTCACTCCGTGTCCTTATATCTGCGTGTTCAAATACAGGGCCGGACCAAATGAGTTGTAAGGGGGGGGTTCCTCCTTTTTTGGGGGGGCAAATCAGCGAAGTGGCGAAGCCACAAGCGCGCGCCTGCAAAGCTTTGAAAAACGGTTAAATTTTTGAAAAACGGTTAAAATCTGTGCAATCTGGTGCATTCTGGGCCTTGTTTTGAGGGTTAAGAGCAGCATTGTTTTGGTGCTAAAACTGGTAAAAAAAAACAACACTCAAAGCAAGGTACATGCTTTTTCCAGGGGTGGGGTTCCGGAACCCCTGGAACCCCCCCCCCCCCCCCCCCCTGGGTCCGGCCCTGAAATAAATGGTGGACAGTTTTATACGGGCAGAGCAAACTTGAGACTCTACTGCAAGTCTTGAAATTCACATAAACCGAACCAAGAACAAAGACATCCAAACATTACAGGCACTTTAGATCAACTCATTTCAATAGAGGTGACTGCCTAGCACCGTGTTTGATATCCGTGTCTGCTGAAATAAACAGAAATTAAGCAAAGCGGATTATCAGTAAGCTTAGGTGACACGTTGTAAGAGTGGGAGACACTAGATCTGCCTTGGAAAATAGTTCCCGCCAAAAAAGTCGCTGAACCAATCAAATTGCCAACGGAAACCACTTTGACAGAGTGAGACCCGTGGATGATGACATAGGCCTATGTAACTGCAGTGTGTCCGCTCCCCTTCTGAAGAGGCATGAGGCTAGAATTGACCTCATGTTGTAATGCATGTCATAAGCGATATATATTTGAGTAGTGCCAACTTTAGGCCAAAATAAAAGACAATGTTGAAGATTTGAGATATTTGGAAGCTCGCTCTCTCTCTCTCTCTCTCTCTCTCTCTCTCTCTCTCTCTCTCTCTCTCGTTCCCCCTCTCTCTCTCTTCTCTCATGGTCTCTGTTTCTGTCTGTCTGTCTCTCTCTCACAGTCTCCTACCCCTCTCCTCTCTCTCTCTATCTTTGCCCCTCTGGCCATCTCTCTCTCTCTTCTATCATGTCTCTTTCTCTCTCTCAGCCTCCAACCACTCTCTCTCTCTCTCTCTCTCTCTCTCTCTTCCTTTCAATCCCCCCCCTACTCTCTCTCTCTCTCTCGATCTCCCTCTTTTTAACTCTATGTCTCTCTCTCCGTCTGCTCTCTTTATCTCTGTCTGTCATGATCAGTTTGTCTGTTTCTCTCCTCTCTTTCTATGTATGTCTGTCTTACCTCACCTCCTCTCTCTCTCTCTCTCTCTCTCTCTCTCCCTCTCTCTCTCCCCTCTCTATTGCTCTCTCTCTCCCTTTCTCTCTCTCTCTCTCTCCCTCTCTCTCTAATGCAGCTGATGGTCTCTGTGTCAGTGTCAGTATGTATGTCAGTGTGTGTCTCTCTCTGGATCTGCCCATTATTACGTCATTGACTTTCAATTGGCGGGAAGTCTTTTATGGGGCCTCAAACCACTCTGATCTCCTCGGATAAGATCAATTTTTTAAAACTGAAATTGATCTTATCCGAGGATCGGTTAACGTGTCCCTCGGATAAGATCACGATTTTTTTTGGTCGCAAGGGGGTCACCTTATCCGAGGAGTACTGTAGTGCCTTATCCACCTTCGTGTGTACGCGCAAGCACAAGACCAAGCGCGCACGGAAAAAATCCTGTGATCCATGTCAGAGTTCGGTGGGTGACAGAAATACAAAAATATCCAGCATGCATCCCCCAAAAGCGGCGTATGACTGCCTGAATGGCGGGGTTAAAACGGCCATAAACGTAAAAACCCACTCGTGCAAAAAACACGAGTGTACGTGGCTGTTTCAGCCCATGAACGAAGAAGAAGAAGAAAAGGAAGAAGAAATCTATATTTTTCGGTCAATCGGTGTCCGAAGTTTTTTTAAAAATCTCTCGTTCTGTCGTGTGGTGGATTACACCAAGTAATGACGTAACCACTGTAAAAAAACCTGACCTGCTTTCCCCCCCCCCCCCCCCCCCCTTTTATCAGCTTGACGTTCTGATCGAGTTTACCCGGGCGGTTCATTTTCAGTCGGCAGGAAATGAGTTCCAGGTCGATAATCCGAAAACGAGGCTTTATCGCGTCCATCTAACCCTCTCTGTGGTTTAAACCGAGATTTCTGTTGATTATGATAACAGCAGCTGAGATGCATTGGGGAGAGAGAGAGAGAGAGAGAGAGAGAGAGAGAGAGAGAGAGAGAGAGAGAGAGAGAGAGAGAGAGAGAGAGAGAGAGAGAGAGAGAGAGAGAGAGAGAGAGAGAGAGAGAGAGAGAGAGTTTTGCGTAAAACGAAATTCAAGCATATCGGAAGGACCTTAATTTTGATTCCGTATTGCCATCGCCATCCCACCCCCCCCCCCCCCCACACACACACACACACACACACACACACACACACACACACACACACACACACACAGATAGACCGCAGCCACTTCATTAGATCGGCAGTTACAGCAACTATCAGGCCAGACGCATATTGAATGTACGCTTATATTCATACGAGAGTGTTCGGACAACGGTTGACAGTAGTCGGCGCACCGAAAGTTGTCTTAGAGAAACAAATTCCTCCCGGCCGGACCAGCACCTATTCTATGAAGAATTCTGTACGTTTTCACATTCCTCTAATTCAATGAAGAACCGGCACGGTTGGCCTAGTGGTAAGGCGTCCGCCCCGTGATCGGGAGGTCGTGGGTTCGAACCCCGGCCGGGTCATACCTAAGACTTTAAAATTGGCAATCGAGTGGCTGCTCCGCCTGGCGTCTGGCATTATGGGGTTAGTGCTAGGACTGGTTGGTCCGGTGTCAGAATAATGTGACTGGGTGAGACATGAAGCCTGTGCTGCGACTTCTGTCTTGTGTGTGGCGCACGTTATATGTCAAAGCAGCACCGCCCTGATATGGCACTTCGTGGTCGGCTGGGCGTTAAACAAACAAACAAACAAACAAACAATTCAATGAAGGGCATTAACCTGGGATGCGCTTTAAACAAAAATAACATTTAAAACATTTCTTTTTTGTTATATACCGTGTTTTATTTCACTGGTTTTTTTTAAGCCGGATGCGGTACCGACCCATTTTTGTCGGCACAAGCCCTGGGTACCACCTTATCCTAAGACCTTAGATAAGACTGACCGAGAACATAACACGCGATGCAGCAATAAATCAACAGAGATTAGTCCATACATCAGCATGACATAAAACATCAAAACCGGCCATTCATTATTTAGGATACTGACTTGGTTATTGTATGAAGTAAAAAAATACAACCCTCTGCGTACCCGTGGAATCACAAACCAAAGGGTAAGTCTACACACGCACGGACATAGACACACACGCACGCATCCATCGGCAGAGAGAGAGAGAGAGAGAGAGAGAGAGAGAGAGAGAGAGAGAGAGAGAGAGAGAGAGAGCTAGAGAGAGAGAGGGGGTGGAGAGAGAGAGAGAGAGGGGGTGGAGAGAGAGATAGGGGTGGAGAGAGAGAGAGAGAGGAGAGAGAGAGAGACAGAGAGAGAGAGAGACACGGTCACACACGGGCACAGGCACATACTGCCACACACACTGACACACACACACACACACACACACAACCGCCATGGACAACAGTACCAGTAAGAACACAAAGAAGGACGACCGGCAAGGTAAACGCGAATGAAACAAATCACCGGTCACGACCGGACATTGACTGACGAAGTTGAGATTCTTTTCCATGCACGGAATCGGTCACTAACCTCAGATATGGAAAGTTAGACTCTGTTATGTTTGTGGTCACTGGCCGATCGCAAGTCTGGAAATCTACGGAGTCTAACACGCACCTTCAGATTAAAACGTGATTTTTTAAGAGTTCCTTTTACACAATATTCCAATCCTAGCACTTATTGGATACTGCCTTGAAAAAAAGAGGCTTCAAATCGCCCAAAGAGTTACACAGTTAGAATAATGTCACAAATACCCAAGTAACACCTCACATTTAATTAACCAAATTCTTAACGCCATGTTTGTGAAATCTTGCAGACAAGACCATTGTCTTTGTCTTTTCTTCGTTTTGTTTTTTTCGCTTCCAACAGCGGTAAAACTCGCACTGACGCATTTTCTTTTTACAGCTTCGAGTACCTACATTCCTACAGGTATTGTCTACTCGTGTCATGGATGACTGCCAGTACTGACATTATAAGTTGATGAACAGAATCGGGACTCTGACGCAGAAGAGTTTGCATAAGGAAATCGTTCTTTTATTTACGTTACGAACTTGATTTGATAAAGTAATAGCGAACGGGTGGGGGTAAGGGGAAGGGGGTGTTGTTGTTCAGCCACCTTGGTAAGTCTGCAAACAAAAAAAGGACTTGTAGACTCGATTTGACACGAACCCACATAGCAACGAACTGGTTTCAGTCAAAGCGAGTAGCGACCAACACGCTACTGACTGAGCTACGGACCTGCCCGTTGCCCACACCCCCCCCCTCCCCACTCTCTTGAAATAAAAAAATATTAAACAAATAAAAATAAAAATAAAAAAAACGGAAAAGGGAGGCCGGTCCGTTGCGTGGCCAACTACCGCTTTAACGGAATGTCCGTCCGCGATAAAGGTACGACCCAGCAGACACGACGTACGGTGCAGTGTCTAACCGCTTTAGACCCTTGACACGAACGGGAACAGTATGGTGAAAACGACCCCTCAGTGCCTCCGTCCTCGCTGTCTTTGTGCCGTGTTTTGGACACCGCGTCTGCGAGGCTTCCGGAGAAACTCAGGATTAAGGAGGAGGAGGAGGGAGAGTAGAAAGAGGAGTAGGAGGAGTAGGAGGAATAAGTCGGACGGAAAAACATCAAGGAAAACGGGGGTCTTTTCATCGTCACTAGACTGTTTGGTAGCGCTGGGGAAAAGAGTAGTACTTCCATTTTGGGGTTGTAAAACTGATTGTCACACAGCACGAAAACACTTTTGTTGCCTAGATGTGAGTGTTTCAAACGACTGCAGTAAAAGAGTGTCAATGGCCGCGGGGACAAATCGAGATAAAGTTGTGTCGAAGTTAGTCTTCAAACTCGCAGCCATAAACACACACACACAAACACACGCACGCACTGACGCTCGCACGCACGCACTCACACGCGCACGCACGCACGCACGCACCCACGCACGCACGCACGCACTCGCGTACGCACATATACACACTCACACACACACTCACACACACAAACACCCCCGCACTCACGCGCAAAACAAGACAAGACAAGACAAGACAAGACAATGTAAGGCAAGACAAGGCAAGGCAAGACAAGACAAGACAAGACAAGACAAGACAAGACAAGACAAGACAAGACAAGACAAGACAAGACAAGACAAGACAAGACAATGTAAGGCAAGACAAGGCAAGGCAAGACAAGACAAGACAAGACAAGACAAGACAAGACAAGACAAGACAAGACAAGACAAGACAACTCTTTATCCATTTTTACGAGGGTAACAGAATAGAAGAGGATCTGTTTTTCTGACATCTGGACCTCGCCATGACTATAATATTAGCAACGAATTGCTACCTGGCTACGGATAAAAGTAAGTGTATAAATATATATCTATTTGTTTATAAGTATATTTCTGAGAGATAGAGAGAGAGAGAGAGAGAGAGAGAGAGAGAGAGAGAGAGAGAGAGAGAGAGAGAGAGAGAGAGAGAGAGAGAGAGAGAGAGAGAGAGAGAGAGAGAGAGAGAGAGAGAGAGAGAGAGAGAACATGTTAAAATCTCATTTTCTCTCTCATACAGTACCCTTTCCCCTTTCTCCATCACTCTCTCTCCGAAGTTCACCCAGTACCCCAAAAACAAAATCTATTTCCTCTGGTCCCAACACCAGGCATTCGCGACCAATATCCGAAATGCACAATCCGCGATAGCATCTCTGCCTAAACACCCTAGCATCGGCAAAGCACACAACACGGACGACCAAGCTCTCCACGGAAATAAAGGCCACGAAAACGGAAAATAAATCAAGCATCGCCCCTCTGCTAACCTTAGGGCGACAGTCCGGACACGCTGAGAGGCCCTAAAAAGAAGCCCATAGAGAAATCAGTGCCAAACGCAACAGACGGAAAGCCACCAAAAACTGCTCCATCTCTTACGCCTTTTTGTTCCCGTAGAGCAGGCCTGGGAGCCTGTAAAAGTGAAGAGAAAGAGAGCGGTATTGGAAAAGCAAACCCCCATTTGCGTCTCTCTCAACACGGTTGATACGAAGGTACAATAGGCGTAAGACTCTTTTAAAAGCGGCGAGAAAGGAGAGGATTTTTATTGCATCGAAAAAACGAACCCCCCCCCCCCCCCCCCCCAAATCGAATCCAAAACCAAACCAACACGAACAAACAACGACGACATTCGGACAATGTTCAACAGGATCGTAAAAAGAGAATAAAGAAAGTGCTCTACATGTTAAAATCCAGCTTTTAAAAAAAAATACATGCAGAGACAAAAGTGTGCAAAAGATTAGATGGAGAAGAGCAAGAAGGACAAGACAGAAAAGAGGATACAGAAGACAGAGAAGAGAGAATGCCAAAGATTAGACGAAGCGGAGAATTGCAAGAAGGAAAACGGGGAAATAGGACAAACAAGACAGAGAAGAGAGAATGCCAAAGATTAGATGAAGCGGAGAATTGCAAGAAGGAAAACGGGGAAATAGGACAAACAAGACAGAGAAGAGAGAATGCCAAAGATTAGATGAAGCGGAGAATTGCAAGAAGGAAAACGGGGAAATAGGACAAACAAGACAGAGAAGAGAGAATGCCAAAGATTAGATGAAGCGGAGAATTGCAAGAAGGAAAACGGGGAAATAGGACAAACAAGACAGAGAAGAGAGAATGCCAAAGATTAGATGAAGCGGAGAATTGCAAGAAGGAAAACGGGGAAATAGGACAAACAAGACAGAGAAGAGAGAATGCCAAAGATTAGATGAAGCGGAGAATTGCAAGAAGGAAAACGGGGAAATAGGACAAACAAGACAGAGAAGAGAGAATGCCAAAGATTAGATGAAGCGGAGAATTGCAAGAAGGAAAACGGGGAAATAGGACAAACAAGACAGAGAAGAGAGAATGCCAAAGATTAGATGAAGCGGAGAATTGCAAGAAGGAAAACGGGGAAATAGGACAAACAAGACAGAGAAGAGAGAATGCCAAAGATTAGACGAAGCGGAGAATTGCAAGAAGGAAAACGGGGAAATAGGACAAACAAGACAGAGAAGAGAGAATGCCAAAGATTAGACGAAGCGGAGAATTGCAAGAAGGAAAACGGGGAAATAGGACAAACAAGACAGAGAAGAGAGAATTCCAAAGATTAGACGAAGCGGAGAATTGCAAGAAGGAAAACGGGGAAATAGGACAAACAAGACAGAGAAGAGAGAATTCCAAAGATTAGACGAAGCGGAGAATTGCAAGAAGGAAAACGGGGAAATAGGACAAACAAGACAGAGAAGAGAGAATGCCAAAGATTAGACGAAGCGGAGAATTGCAAGAAGGAAAACGGGGAAATAGGACAAACAAGACAGAGAAGAGAGAATGCCAAAGATTAGACGAAGCGGAGAATTGCAAGAAGGAAAACGGGGAAATAGGACAAACAAGACAGAGAAGAGAGAATGCCAAAGATTAGATGAAGCGGAGAATTGCAAGAAGGAAAACGGGGAAATAGGACAAACAAGACAGAGAAGAGAGAATGCCAAAGATTAGATGAAGCGGAGAATTGCAAGAAGGAAAACGGGGAAATAGGACAAACAAGACAGAGAAGAGAGAATGCCAAAGATTAGATGAAGCAGAGAATTGCAAGAAGGAAAACGGGGAAATAGGACAAACAAGACAGAGAAGAGAGAATGCCAAAGATTAGATGAAGCGGAGAATTGCAAGAAGGAAAACGGGGAAATAGGACAAACAAGACAGAGAAGAGAGAATGCCAAAGATTAGATGAAGCGGAGAATTGCAAGAAGGAAAACGGGGAAATAGGACAAACAAGACAGAGAAGAGAGAATGCCAAAGATTAGATGAAGCGGAGAATTGCAAGAAGGAAAACGGGGAAATAGGACAAACAAGACAGAGAAGAGAGAATGCCAAAGATTAGATGAAGCGGAGAATTGCAAGAAGGAAAACGGGGAAATAGGACAAACAAGACAGAGAAGAGAGAATGCCAAAGATTAGATGAAGCGGAGAATTGCAAGAAGGAAAACGGGGAAATAGGACAAACAAGACAGAGAAGAGAGAATGCCAAAGATTAGATGAAGCGGAGAATTGCAAGAAGGAAAACGGGGAAATAGGACAAACAAGACAGAGAAGAGAGATCGCCAGACGTTAGAAGGGTTAAACAGCAAGAAGAAAAAGACAGAAGAAGACACAGAAGACAGGGAACAAAGACTGCAAAAGGTTAGAAGGAGGAGAAGAGCAAGAAGGAAAACTAGGAACATAGGACAAACATGACAAAGAAGAGAGATCGCCAAAGGTTAGAAGAAGGAGAAAGCAAGAAGAAGAATGAAGAGACAGAGAAGACAGAGAAGAAAGAATGCCAAAGTTAAGAAGGAGGAGAGCACCACATAAAAAAAAGAATGAAAATAGGACAAAGAAGACGGGAAAGAAAGTATGTACAACAGTTTAGAAGGAGGAGAAGAGGAAAAATAAAACGAAGTAAAATAGGACAAACAAGACAGAGAAGAGAGGTCGCCAAAGTCAAGAAGAAGGAAGATGACATGAAAGACAAAAAAACAAAAAAAAAAGTAAGAAAAAGTAATGTTTGTTTGTTTGTTTGCTTAACGCCCAGCCGACCACAAAGGGCCATATCAGGGCGGTGCTGCTTTGACATTTAACGTGCGCCACACACAAGACAGAAGTCGCAGCACAGGCTTCATGTCTCACCCAGTCACATTATTCTGACACCGGACCAACCAGTCCTAGCACTAACCCCATAATGCCAGACGCCAGGCGGAGCAGCCACTAGATTGCCAATTTTAAAGTCTTAGGTATAACCTGGCCGGGGTTCGAACCCACGACCTCAGCTCCCGATCACGGGGCGGACGCCTTACCACTAGGCCAACCGTGCCGGTAGTAAGAAAGAGGAGAAAGACAAGAATAAAAAGAAAACAAGAGGACAAATAAGACAGAGAAGAGAGGTCGCCAAAGTCAAGAAGAAGGAGAAGAGCAAGAAGGCAAAGAAGGAAAGACAAATACGAAATAATGCAAACAGAAAGAAGGAGGAGAAAGACAAGAAGAACAAGTCGCGTAAGGCGAAATAACAACATTTAGTCAAGCTGTCGAACTCACAGAATGAAACTGAACGCATTGCATTTCCAGAAAAGCGCGGTAGCGGTTGCGCTGAGGAGGATAGCACGCTTTTCTATATCTAAACATAAGTTTATTTTAACAAAGGTTACAATCATGACATGTATACAAAGTTCACAGAAACAGCAACAAGCTAGATTCTTTTTAACTCTCTGAACGTGTTTTTAATCCAAACATATCATATCTATATGTTTTTGGAATCAGGTACGGATAAGGAATAAGATGAAATTGTTTTTAAATCGATTTCGGAAATTTAATTTTAATCATAATTTTTATATTTTTAATTTTCAGAGCTTGTTTTTAATCCGAATATAACATATTTATATGTTTTTGGAATCAGAAAATGCTGAGGAATACGATAAACGTAATTTTGGATCGTTTTATAAAAAAATAATTTTAATTACAATTTTCAGATTTTAATGTCCAAAGTCATTAATTAATTTTTAAACCTCCAAGCTGAAATGCAATACCAAAGTCCGGCCTTCGTCGAAGATTGCTTGGCCAAAATTTCAATCAATTTTATTGAAAAATGAGGGTGTGACAGTGCCGCCTCAACTTTTACAAAATGCCGGATATGACGTCATCAAAGACATTTATCGAAAAAATGAAAAAAACATCTGGGGATATCATACCCAGGAACTCTCATGAAAAATTTAATAAAGATCGGTCAAGTAGTTTACTCTCAATCGCTCTACACACACACACACACACACACACACACACAGACACACACACACACACACACACACACACACACACACACACACACACACACACACACACACACACACACACCACGACCCTCGTCTCGATTCCCCCCTCCATGTTAAAACATTTAGTCAAAACTTGACTAAATGTAAAAAGGAGTAAAAGAGGGAAAACAAGACAGGAAAGAAATAATACCAATGGTTAGAAGAATGAGATGATCAGCAAGAAACAAGTCGCGTAAGGCGAAATTACTACATTTAGTCAAGCTGTGGAACTCACAGAATGAAACTGAACGCACTGCATTTTTTCACAATGACCGTAGTCCGCCGCTTGTGCATAACGGAGTGAAACTGATGAGCCTGTTCAGCGCGGTAGTGGTTTCGCTGTGCTGCATAGCACGCTTCTCTGTACCTCTCTTCGTTTTAACTTTCTGAGCGTGTTTTTAATCCAAACATATCATATCTATATGTTTTTGGAATCAGGAACCGACAAGGAATAAGATGAAATTGTTTTTAAATCGATTTCGGAAATTTAATTTTGATCATAATTTTTATATTTTTAATTTTCAGAGCTTGTTTTTAATCCAAATATAACATATTTATATGTTTTTGGAATCAGGAAATGATGTAGAATAAGATGAACGTAAATTTGGATCGTTTTATATAAAAAAATTATTACAATTTTCAGATTTTTAATGACCAAAGTCATTAATTAATTTTTAAGCCACCAAACTGAAATGCAATACCGAAGTCCGGCCTTCGTCGAAGATTGCTTTACCAAAATTTCAATCAATTTGATTGAAAAATGAGGGTGTGACAGTGCCGCCTCAACTTTTACAAAAAGCCGGATATGACGTCATCAAAAGTATTTATCGAAAAAAAGAAACAAGTCGCGTGGAACGTAGTCCGCCGCTAGTGCAAAAGGCAGTGAAAGTGACGAGCCTGTTTGGCGCGCTAGAGGTTGCGCTGTGCTTCATAGCACGCTTTACTGTACCTCTCTTCGTTTTAACTTTCTGAGCGTGTTTTTAATCCAAACATATCATATCTATATGTTTTTGGAATCAGGAACCGACAAGGAATAAGATGAAATTGTTTCCAAATCGATTTCGGAAATTTGATTTTGATCATAGTTTTCATATATTATTTAATTTTTTTCAGAGCTTGCTTTTTATTCAAATATGACATATTTCTATGTTTATGGAATCAGAAAATGATGAGGAATAAGATGAACGTAAATTTGGATCGTTTTATAAAAACATTATTTTTTTTTACAATTTTCAGATTTTTAATGACCAAAGTCATTAATTATTTTTTAAGCCACCAAGCTGAAATGCAATACCGAAGTCCGGGTGCAAAAGTTCGTCTGCCTGTCCCATTCGAAGAAAGAACATTTCCTAAGCGATACCAAAGCATGACCAGAACACACACTATCTGCCTTTACCGCCACAGCAGAATAACAACATAACTGTGTACTTGATTTTAGTCCAAAACAGGGAAACTGACAAGAAGTGTTAACAGAATTGATTGATTTTCCCTGAACTATACAACCGCGCATTATTCAATCGCCAGCGCAGGTAGACTGGTTGAGTGATTTGGATTCGATCAAACTTTCGCACAAAAACTCCTCTTTTCTTTGAATAACTGAAGAAAGGAGGAATAAAGAGGTTACATACCTCGTCTCAGTGATTATTAAAAATAATGGTCTCAGTTCGCGGTCATGAAAAAGCTCGCTGAAGCTCGCATTTTTCATGATCCGCTAACTTCGACCATTATTTTTGATAATCACTGAGACTCGGCATGTAACCTCTACTTCCCCTCCCCTCCCCTCTATCCCCACCAACACACCTCTCCGTACGCCAAAAGGAAAAAATCAACTCCGAAAAGACACGCATATCCAACGAAACATATGACACAGCAGCACATTTTATTCTTCTTTCTACTTCATTCCTTTAGTAATTAAAACATAACACTGTGCGCCTTGAGTCGCCTTGTGGTGAGATATGTGCGCCTTATAAAATATCGTATTATTATTATTATTATTATTATTATTATTATTATTATTATTATTATTATTATTATTATTATTATTATTATTATTATTATTATTATTAGTTAAAGTAACGTTCAGTTTTCGACAAACAAAACATTCATAAGTACGTCGATTCAATGGTCTTTACTCTGGGCAGACAAACGAACAGTTAATATAAGATGAACAGCACTAAAGAGGTCGAAAAACCTTATCAGATAAGTGTTGTTGATCTCATAGTAATTCTTCGTTTGTCTGGCCACTATAAAGAGCATTGGGACGACGTACCTGTGAGTGTTTTGCTTTGTCAGGGGAGCGAGAGAGCCAGAGGTGGGAAGCGAGAGAGAGAGAGAGAGAGAGGGAGAGAGAGAGAGAGAGAGAGAGAGAGAGAGAGAGAGAGAGAGAGAGAGAGAGAGAGAGAGAGAGAGAGAGAGAGCGAGAGAGAACATATCATGTCGATCTGTTCATAACAACGTTCCATTAACTAACCATTGTCGTTAGTTTTCTATTCCGAATTTTGCAACGCAAGCAGTATAATTATTATCTCTCCCCCCCCCCCCCCACCCTCCAATCTCGTCCTTCTTTTTGGACTTTCGCCATCTTGATGTAGAGGTCGAATTCAACGCCTACTCAGCTAAGTTCTTTTATTTATCTCATAATTATTTATATGTTTTTTTCCCCCACTTAACCATTAGGTTGACGTACTCGTGAATGTTCTGTTTCGTTTATAATTAAACTGACATTTTTTTTAGAATTTTGAAGGCGAATCAAAGTAAGCAAGAGGGAAACGACCTGAAACAACAACGAATAGGGGGAAAGACAAAACACAACAAAAACGCACGAATAAAAAGAAGAGAGAATAGAAATAATCAAACGGAACTGGGCTTTTTGTCTCTGTCTTTCAACTTGTTTTATTTATCAGCGAGAAACATGCAAATACTGAGTATCTACGAACAGAGGATTTGGAAAGTTAAAATTACAACAACAAAAAAAAGCCCAAACGACCGTACACGACTTTTGAACACCAATTTAAAAACAAGACCACCACCAACACAGAAGCTTTAAATGTAATAAACGGATCCATGTATTCTTCCGTTATTGCGAAAGAGACTAAGGGATACTTTTGATTGATAGAACTAACGCGGCTGCTATGAATTCTATTATCGTCGTTTGTAGCGAAAAGACAGGAGAAATGGAACAAAAAGGTGAACAAACTTTCCCGCCTGGAGAGGAGACAACGCTGTTCGTAATTCAATGTATTTGCATTTAGATGGACATTTTCACAAGCCATATCAGAGGTATCACATTTTGGTGATAGCATTATGACGTATGCATGAGTTATTATCTCTTCGAGAGCTGCGCTGCAGAGAAAAGGGTGTTGACTTTGCTGTACGTAGTTCCTTCGGTTAGAGAGAGAGAGAGAGAGAGAGAGAGAGAGAGAGAGAGAGAGAGAGAGAGAGAGAGAGAGAGAGAGAGAGAGAGAGAGAGAGAGAGAGAGAGAGAGAGAGAGAGAGAGAGAGAGAGAGAGAGAGAGACTCAAACACCCATTATTCGAGAGTCTTCGTCACCGATCTAGTCTCTGTCCCTGTCACTGTCTGCCATCTATCCGTCTCTTTCCCGCGGGCAATCTCTTTTGCCTGTTTTTTTTACTCTGGTCCCTACCCGTACAAAACTCAATATAGCTATTCTGATGGACACGTGGGGGAATTCGGGGGCTGTGATTGGATGGTCTCTTCCGATCATCAAAGCATAATGCTACGGAAGTCGGCCATTTTTGCCAATATCCAAAAGCATATTGGCAATAACAAAGACGCATGGTTCCGGTTTACCCATCTGTACCACACGATGTTAACAATCGACAACAGCATACACTGACAACTTGAAATTCTTCTCGGGAATGTTTTTCAGCTTCACAAATGTCGATAGCATACCCTTTTCTGCTAACTTCCCGATGAAACAGGACTAAATCAATTATTTTCTGTCCTTAAACACCACAAAATGCCCAAAGTCGAAAGATGTAGTACAAACAGGGGAGTAAAACGGAACAGCCGTTTTTGTGTGCCTGTGTCAGTTACAATACAATACAATACAATACAATAATCTTTATTCATCTCTAAAAGAGAAATTACAAGCTTGACTGTGTGTCTGTAAAATCAATCAATTAATCAATCAATCAACCATGCATGTAGTAACATTCACATCGCATATTCACATCATATCGTTACACGCAAACATTGTGCCCACACACTTACTAAAATAAGCCTACAAATAGAAGCAATGCATTGCCTGTTTAAAAATTATATCACATTATCACCTTATCACATTTCAGTAACCACATTATCTTCTCACATTTGTATCCGACTGACACAAACTTTCGCATTCGGCTTTTCTTATCTCGTAACTCCACACTAAATACCCCACTTCCCCTCTGAAGTATTGATGTACAACCCATGGCGCTAACATTCATGTAGTCGTTTATAACTGAGGTTGAAAAATTCGCTTCATGACGAGACAAGTATAAATGCCATTCACCCAAACTGAAAACGTCGCTGCCGTCTGCTCGCGATTATCTGTTCTCTTCTCCTCCCCTTGTTGCAGCCTAGTTCTTCAGTTGTTTTTAGTTTTCCGTTTATGTTGTGTTTTGGTCTTCTTCATAAGTAGTCTTGTTCAAAATTTAAAAAACCTCAAACTTCTTTTTGTTGTATTCGAATGAACTAACAAGTCGCGTAAGGCGAAAATACAATATTTAGTCAAGTAGCTGTCGAACTCACAGAATGAAACTGAACGCAATGCCATTTTTCAGCAAGACCGTATACTCGTAGCATCGTCAGTCCACCGCTCATGGCAAAGGCAGTGAAATTGACAAGAAGAGCGGGGTAGTAGTTGCGCTAAGAAGGATAGCACGCTTTTCTGTACCTCTCTTTGTTTTAACTTTCTGAGCGTGTTTTTAATCCAAACATATCATATCTATATGTTTTTGGAATCAGGAACCGACAAGGAATAAGATGAAAGTGTTTTTAAATTGATTTGGACAATTTAATTTTGATAATAATTTTTATATATTTAATTTTCAGAGCTTGTTTTTAATCCGAATATAACATATTTATATGTTTTTGGAATCAGCAAATGATGGAAAATAAGATAAACGTAAATTTGGATCGTTTTATAAATTTTTATTTTTTTTTACAATTTTCAGATTTTTAATGACCAAAGTCATTAATTAATTTTTAAGCCACCAAGCTGAAATGCAATACCGCAGTCCGGGCTTCGTCGAAGATTACTTGACCAAAATTTCAACCAATTTGGTTCAAAAATGAGGGCGTGACAGTGCCGCCTCAACTTTCACGAAAAGCCGGATATGACGTCATCAAAGACATTTATCAAAAAAATGAAAAAAACGTTCGGTGATTTCATACCCAGGAACTCTCATGTCAAATTTCATAAAGATCGGTCCAGTAGTTTAGTCTGAATCGCTCTACACACACACACAGACACACACACGCACACACACACGCACGCACATACACCACGACCCTCGTTTTGATTCCCCCTCGATGTTAAAATATTTAGTAAAAACTTGACTAAATATAATAAAAAGCTGTTTAACAGCTGTGTTGTCAAATCGAGTTTTTTTCCCAAAGTCAGTGTGGCGCCTGCGCAAAACTCATGCGCATAAGAAACGGCGTTTGCTATCAAAACCTGAGATCAACGCATCGGCGCAAAAACTGTCATTTTGTAAGTTTGGAACAACAAATCAAGGTCAGAACAGCTATATAATCGCTATTGTGTTTTCAGCGTAGCAATAGGGTCCGATATTTAGACTCGAACAAGTATAATGCGACTCGTCTTCGACTCGTCGGCATTATACTTGTCTCGTCTAAATATCAAACCCTATTGCTACGCTGAAAACACAATAGCTGTTAATATAGCTATTCTGATGGACACGTGGGGGAATTCGGGGGCTGTGATTGGATGGTCTCAACATCATCATCAAAGCATAATGCTACGGAATTCGGCCATTTTTGCCAATATCCAAAAGCATTTTCTGCTAACTTCCCGATGAAACAGGACTAAGCCAATTATTTTCTGTCCCTAAACACCACAAAATGCCCAAAGTTGAAAGATGTACAAACAGGGGAGTAAAACGAAACAGCCGTGTTTGTGTGCCTGTGTGAGCTCAGTTGCTGACTGACACAAACTTTCGCATTCGGCTTTTCTTATCTCGTAACTCCACACTAAATACCCCACTTCCCCTCTGAAGTATTGATGTACAACCCATGGCACTAACATTCATGTAGTCGTTTATAACTGAGGTTGAAAAATTCGCTTCATGACGAGACAAGTATAAATGCCATTCACCCAAACTGAAAACGTCGCTGCCGTCTGCTCGCATAGTACGGATTAGCTGTTCTCTTCTCCTCCCCTTGTTGCATCCTAGTTCTTCAGTTGTTTCTAGTTTTATGTTGATGTTGTGTTTTGGTCTTCTTCATAAGTAGTCTTGTTCAAAATTATTAAAAAATATCAAACTTCTTTTTGTTGTATACGAATGAACTAATAAAACGCTGTTTAACAGCTGTGTTGTCAAATCGAGTTTTTTTTCCAAAGTCAGTGTGGCGCTTGCGCAAAACTAATGCGCATAAGAAACGGCGTCTGCTATCAAAACCTGAGATCAACGCATCGACGCAAAAACTGTCATTTTGTAAGTTTGGAACAACAAATCAAGGTCAGAACAGCTATATAATCGCTATTGTATTACTACCCCCACCTCCTACCACCATCTCAGTCTCCATCTCTCTCTCTCTCTCTCTCTCTCTCTCTCTCTCTCTCTCTGTGTCGTCTGTCTGTCTCTTTCTCTCAGTCTCTGTGTCTTCATTAGTCTTTGTCTGTCTGCCTGTTTCTCATTCCAGTCCTTGGGCTACCCTGTAAAGCATACAGAGTGAAGGATAGAGGGAGCGAGAGAGAGACAGAAAGAGAGAGAGAGAGAGAGAGAGAGAGAGAGAGAGAGAGAGAGAGAGAGAGAGAGAGAGAGAGAGAGAGAAAGAGAGAGACAATGACAATGACAAATTCTTTATTTACGAGGGTAGTGGCATAAGCAAACAGGTGCTTTTTTACATCCAGCCCTCGCCCATGGAGGGTTTAATCTAATGATAATACGTTTTAAAAATGTTGGAATATCAATTAAAGAAGTAATAAAAACAAACGATGAACAAGCAAACGATTAACAGACTAAAAAAAAAATATATAAAATATATATATATATATATATATATAAAACATCAGAAATTGTGAAAGAAACAATTGAAAGTCAGCAGAGACTTTCTTCCAAGAAAAAAAAATATAAAAAATATAAAAACATGACATATTATTGTCAAAGGCATATTGAAAACTGTATCAATCAAGCAAAAACGTGTGCAACTTCGAGGGAAGAAAATGTCCGTGAACTGAGGAATCAATGGAACAACTACGTTGCAAATAATTACAATGTAGCATCGTTACATAAGTCATGTTATGAAATTAAGTAGGTACATGTATCGACTGAAACGTGTAAAAGGTAAAAATAAGGCATCAACAATATAAATATGTTCAGGCTAAGTGAGAACGAAATGTGCCATGTATAAGGAATGAGAAATATCTGTCTTTAAAAGACGGAATGTCCGAGACCGCTTGGAAGCGAATTCCAAAGATTAGTCCCCGAAAAGAGTAGGCTGGACTTAAAAAGATCTATACGAGGCCGAGGAGCATACATTTTTGTTGGGTCTCTTAAATTGTGGGAAGTGAATTGAGAAGAAAGAGGTGCAGGCGCTCTTCCAATTATGAGTTTATGCATCAAAACGCCTTTATTGTACATAAGTCTTGATTTAGGAGGAAGGATGTTTAAAAGTTTATAGTCTTCGTTGGAAACCGAGACTTGTAATAGAATAACTTTGATTGCTCTTTTATGTAAACTAAATAAAGGTTTCAGGGTTTTTGCACTCGCACCATCCCATAGTGTTGATGCACAATCAATTATTGATTGAATGTGAGCGTCAAAGAAAAGTTGCCTGCCATGCCTGTTCAAGAAGTGTTTTATTCTGGACAACAAGTAAAGCCTCTTGGAAAGTACTTTACATACTCCTGTAACGTGAGAGAGAGAGAGAGAGAGAGAGAGAGAGAGAGAGAGAGAGAGAGAGAGAGAGAGAGAGAGAGCGAGGGAGGGAGGGAGAGAGCGAGAGAGAAATAAATATATATAGTGAGAGGGGGGGGGGACGAGAGACAGAGAGGGAGGGAGCGAGCGAGCGAGACACATAGAGAGAGAGACAGAAGTATCACGTGCAATAATACAGAGCTCCATCAAGGTGTCAGTCGACAGGGAAACGAGCGGGACAGTGACGAGACCCTCCTAGACATGAACCGCTCAAACAGCCGAGAAGACTTTTACACCAAAAAAAAAAAAAAAAAAAAAAAAAAAAGAAGAAGAAAAAAACAAGTCGCGTAAGGCGAAATTAATACATTTAGCCAAATTGCCAAACTCACAGAATGAAACTGAATGCACTACATTTTTTCACCAAGACAATAGCTTTGCCGAGATAGCACTATCACATTCACGTGAAAAGCGTACCGGCCCGATGATCGCTTGAAGTGACAAGCCAGTATAGTGCAGGATCGCTTTTTCTGCTTGTTTTTAATCAAACACAACATATCTATATGTTTTTGGATTCAAAAGATTAAAGAATAAGATGAAATCATTTTGAATCGATCACTAATTCTAACTAGAGATTTTTAATGACCAAACTCATTCATTGATTTTTAAGCTTCCAAGCTGAAATGCAATCCCATAGTTCGGGTTCGTCAAAGATTGTTTGACCAGCAATTTGATAAAAAAAAAAAAATGAGGGCGTGGCAGTGCCGCCTCAACTTTTGCTAATAGCCAGAATTGACGTCATCAAATACATTTATCGAAAAAAGGGGAAAAAATGGTCTGGAAGAATTTGTATGTAAAGTTTCATGAAACACATTCACACAAAACACACACACACACACACACACACACACACACACACACACACACACACACACACACACCCAGTCTATGTTAAAACATTTAGTCAAAACTTGACTAAATGTAAAAGGATAGAAAAGAAAAATGCTTTAGCCGTCTTAGTACTGACCCTTGCTCTTTTCTTCGCCTTCTGGCATGGGTTGGACAGATCTCGGAAATAAGATGGAATTGGGAAGAAAAGAACGGTCAAAGCCCCCCCCCCCCCCCCCCCCCCCCCCAAAAAAAAAAAAAAAATAGAATGATAAGATTGATTTTCTGTTAGCACTCGACTACCCTTTACTCAACCACCCTACCATCGTTTTTCCTCTCACAAAGAACGCAGTAGACAGCCAGTTGTAGGTGAACACATACAGGAAATGACGGCCAACAGTCCTGGCTTGGTATTGTGCAAGGGGGATTGAGCCGTAAAAGTCATACACCGAGTCTCGTTGGATTAAAACAACAAATCATTCTGGGATCATGAAGGTTACAAGCTGAGGAAACCTTTTTTTTTTTTTTTAAATGCAATGAGATGAGGTGTATAAACTTTGTCTTTTATACATGTTTTAATTTCCCGTCTGAACTTTGTTTTCAGAGTAATGTCTGAGTGTAAATTCTAATCACGCAAATAGCATTACGGCCACATACGAAAGCGAAATAGACGGATAGAAGTGCGCAGAAAAGCATTCTTTCTTTCTTTATTTCGTGTTTAACGTCGTTTTCAACCACGAAGGTTATATCGCGACGGGCAGAAAAGCAATCCACTTGTTGACATACACATGCTCAAAGGAAAACGGCCACTCTGTCTCGTCATATAGACTGACGAACAAACACAAAGACAGACTATAACACCTGTCTCTTTCTGTTTGTGTGTCTCTCTTGGTCTCTAACTACCTGTCTGTCTGTTTGTCTGTCTAAGAGGAAATAGACGCCCAGGGAAACAGACGGACAACCATCTATATTTAGATTCGCCGGTTGTCTGTCTCTGTCTCTGCCGTCTTCCTTGTTGTCTCTTTCTGTTTGTGTGTCTCTCTTGTTCTCTAACTATCTATCTGTCTGTCTATCTGTCTGTCTGTTTAAGAGGAAAGAGACGCTCAGGGAAACAGACGTACAACCATCTATATTTAGATTCGTTGTCTGCCTCTGTCTCTGTCTTCCTGTCTGTCTTTTTCTGTTTGTCTGTCTCTCTCGGTCTCTAACTATCTGTCTGTCTGTCTGTCTAAGAGGAAATAGGCGCTCAGGGAAACAGACGGATAACCATCTATATTTAAATTATATGTCTGTCTCTGTCTCTGTCTTCCTGTCTGTCTCTTCCTGTTTGTCTGTCTCTCTTGGTCTCTGACTATCTGTCTGTCTGTTTCTCTCGGTCTCTGTCTGTCTGTCTGTCTGTCTGTCTTTCTGTATCTGTCTCTGCCCCCACCCCCCTCTTCACAAGACAAACTGCATGGGATCACTGTGACTCTCCTTTTCTTTCAGTGTCTGAGTAGCGACTGGGGGTCAGCCTGGCATCGAATAAGCAGCCTCCGCATCTCCCTTTCCGTCTGGCCTGCGCGTGCACAACGTGCCGTATAAGCTGTCTTATCACCGTCGCAGAAGCACCTAGGCTTCATTCAATAATTAGAATGCATTCAGTCGAGTTTAAAGTCATCGTCCTTCCCGACGAAGACAATTGGACTCTTCATCTCCTACCAGTTTAAAGACAGACTTCACTCAGACGCCAGCATCTTCCATCTTTATTCAGCTAAAGTTCTCCTCTCCTTTCATACCAATCAAGGATAGGCCATTTACCGATAACGGTCAAAGGGAGCTAATCTACAACTGCCACAATGATCAACAACTAAGCTTTTACATAGGAAGAAACCCTCCCTCCACTTGGGCACGTACCAATTTGTCGACTGTCTGGGTCCTCTCTGTACAGACGTTTTTTTCTTTTTCTTTCTTGCTGAATTAATTGTGTTAATGACACCAATGTCAATCTGAAAAAGTATTTGATTCATCAAAAATCCCACTTGTCATAGAAAGTGGCCAGTTTGTTGATATTTAGTACGCTTTCAAATTTGTGTAAACTAGGATTCTCTAATTAAACCCCACTCAGGACAGATCTGCTGGGCAGCCGTCCTGAACAAAGAATGCATTTAAAGATATAATACACACACACACACACACACACGTTGTACTTCTCACACGCACACAAACTTATATCCAAGTCACATGCAATTAAACTCCTAAACAACTTTTTTTTCGAATGAAACCTTTTATTTTGTTTGCTAAGTGATGCAAAGTATAACATACACACCACCACTACCACCACATGACCCCCCCCCCTTCCAACAAAAAAGACACCATCAAACAACAAGACTTAACAAAACGGAGAAAAAAAACCACCCAACCAAACAAACAAAGAATCAGTAGATGTATCTCTTCTGGATACATTTGTTTACTTGACAACACAAAGGATCCCTTCCTGTCTGGGTTCTCTTTACTATCAAACAGGAAGGGGAAAGACATAGATTAATTTTGTATCACAAAATGGTACACGGAAAATGTTCACAGAACGTAGCTGATTTATTGCCTCCTCTTGTCTCGACTGTAAACCTCTATCATAGACGAAACCCACTTGAAAGGGTCGTACCACCACACAGAACTGAACTGTATAACAAGTCATTTGTTCCCAGCACTACCCGAACATGGAATTCTCTACCAGACAATATCAAATTAACAAAATAAATTAGCCAGTTTAAACATTTTCTAGGTCGTTCAGATAGTAAAGTTCCTCCTCAATATTATTATGGTAAGAGAAAAGAAGGAATTATACACTGTTGATTAAGATTAGAAATGAGCGATTTAAATGATGATATGATGAAACGCCACTTAAGTGATAACCCGACTTGTGAGTGCGGATATCGTAATGAAGATGTTGAACATTATTTATTATTTTGTAGCAATTACGATGATGTCCGAAGGCTAACAATACACACATTACCGAATGATCATCAAAATGTACAATGTTTATCATTTGGTCTGCCAAACCTACGTCTTACCGAAAATATTGAAATATTCGAAAATGTACATAGTTTTATAAGGTTAAGTGATAGATTTTGATTACCCAGTGGTCACCATGTTAATGATCCAGTATCTGATTATTGGTAGGTCATGTTGTTTAACGATTTTACTGAAAGTCAAGCTTGAGTGAATCTTGCTTAAGGTTTTTTTCAGTGTATTCACATGACTAACCTCAGCTTAATTAGTTTGGACAACACTTTGGACGAAATTATTGCTGCTGCAGAAACATTTAATTGGCAAGTCTGTGACAGTCATCGTCTCTCTGACACCCCCTCCCCCCCCTCCCCTGTATACCCACCTTACCGACTCATATCTCCCCGATAATTCTTTTGTTATATTTTTTTCTTCTTTTTTTGTAAAAAATGTATCTTGTCTGTTTTACATTTCTAATAAGGGTATGAGCAATTCTCTGACCTTGACATCACGTGAAATAATATTTCCTATCTAGATGTACATATTTATAACCACACTTAATATAAGCTTAGCTTGTTGTGTGGTCACAAATGTCTGTATCGCATATTCATGCCACCCTGTATTTCTTTAATAAAATCTTGTTTAAACCAAACAGGAAGGGTTAAAAAGAGAAAGAGAACAAAGAAAAACATAATATACGAGGATGATGAGCAGAATAAGAAAATATAGGAGGAGGGAGAAGAAGATGAAGAGGAAGTGGAGTAGGAAGAGAGGAGGAGGAGGAGAAGGATGAGGAAGAAGCGGTGGAAAGGCTTTTACCCCTCTTGGTGGAGGTGGCGGAGTAGGAGGAGGAATTGAAGAGAAAAACAGAGGACAAAACAAAAAGAAACAGAAACTCTCTGTTCTTTTTGTTTGTTTGCTTAACGCCCAGCCGACCACGAAGGGCCATATCAGGGCGGTGCTGCTTTGACATGTAACGTGCGCCACACACAAGACAGAAGTCGCAGCACAGGCTTCATGTCTCACCCAGTCACATTATTCTGACACCGGACCAACCAGTCCTAGCACTAACCCCATAATGCCAGACGCCAGGCGGAGCAGCCACTAGATTGCCAATTTTAAAGTCTTAGGTATGACCCGGCCGGGGTTCGAACCCACGACCTCCCAATCACGGGGCGGACGCCTTACCACTCGGCCAACCGTGCCGGTTCCTCTCTGTTCTTTGTGTTAGACGGAATCAGCCCCTCGCTCTCATGGCTGCGTCTGACAGACGTTCTGTCGTAACAACGGAAATGGAACTTGCAAAACGCCGATCATCGGCTCATGTTGACGGCCGTTTCCAGGCTTTGAAAAGGAAAAGTAAGCCAATGTAAAAAATGTGTATCGATTGGACATTGGATATTCCTTCTTTGAGACATGATATGTCAGAGGCCGACGAATATGTAGGTCGATGGCCGAATATATGCACGTTAGGGTGCGTTCAATCGTAAAAAAAAAGAATAAAAAAACTATTTTAACTAAAACGAATCGATACATACATGTTATTTACATTTTTGACCAAACAATCACATTTGACACAGATATCAACAGTCATTGTTCTGATCTGTGTCAAATATCCTATTTCGGTCAATTAGGCAAATAACGGATTTGAACTGACCGTAACAGAGTTTCCCTCATGTGGAAATCCTTCATGATTTGGGGTTTTCTTGAAATATCTGTCCCGGTTAGTATCGTCATTGCTTTCTTCATGTCTGTCGCCCCTTGCCCTAACCCTCTCATTCTCACCCCCACCTACACACATACCCAAAACATCTCCACCGAATTTCTGCCAGGACCCTACTGTTTTGGTTTGGTTTTGTTCTCCGTCTATTCTTTAACACTCTTAAATACCGAAGCTTTGACTACTTAAATTAACAAGCTATCGCACTATGTCTACAACAAACAAACAAACAGACAAACAAACAAACAAACAAGCAAGCAAGCAAACAAACAAACAAACAAACAAACAAACAAACAAACAAGCAAGCAAACAAACAACCAACCAACCAACCAACCAAACAAACAAAACAAACAAACAAACAAGCAACCAAGCAACTAAGCAAACAAACAAACACAAAAACAAACAAACAAATCAAACACCCAACCAAACAACCAACCAAACAAACAACCAACCACCCAACCAACCACCCAACAAAACAACCAACCAAACAAAGAAAGCAAGGTAGCAACCAATTAACCAATCAAGCAACCAATCAACCAGCCAATATCTCCTGTGTTGAAAGTCACCTTCAAGAGTCTTGGCTTGTACGTCATTGTTGGTGCTTAAAACTTTGTTCGACACAGCTCAGTCTCCTGTCCAAGTCTCTGTCTGGGTACACAGAAATTGACGACACTTTCATTTGCATAATGGCCTACGACTGTCTGAAGGACCGAGTTGCTGGTTTTGGCGCGTTCACCCAAATTAATGGTTTACTTTTTGGTGACTGATATATTTTCCAGCAAATTCACTCGCAGACAAAAAAAAAAAAAAAAAAAAAAAAAGACACACAAAAAAGACAAAGGTACGCGTGAACCTTGCAATGCAGAAGACAGGCAGAAGTAGAGACAGGGACAGAGACTGAAATGGAGGTAGGGGTAGAGATAGAGAGAGGGGAAGTGTTAGGGATAGAGACGGTGGTAGAGATAGATAGGTACAGAAACGAAAAAGAGACAGGGACAGATAAAGAGACAGGGTTAGAGACTAGAGCAGAGACAGAGAAATAGGTAAAGACAGAGACAAAGATAGAGACTTGTTCTTGTTCTTGTTCTTCTTGTTCTTGTTCTTCTTGTTTTTCTTTTTCTTGTTGTTGTTGTTGTTGCTGTTGTTGTTGTTGTTGTTGTTGTTGTTGCTGTTGTTGTTGTTGTTGTTGTTGTTCTTCTTCTTCTTCTTCTTCTTCTCCTTCTTTATCTGCGTTCTTGTTCTTGTTCTTGTTATTCTTGTTCTTGTTCTTGTTCTTCATCTGCGTTCATGGGCTGGAACTCCCAAGTACACTCTTGGTTTTTTGCACGAGTGGGTTTTTATGTGTATGACCGCTTTTACCCCGCCATTCAGATAGAGACAGGGAAAGAACTAGAGACAGAAAGTGAAAGAGAGAGAGAGAGAGAGAGAGAGAGAGAGAGAGAGAGAGAGAGAGAGAGAGAGAGAGAGAGAGAGAGAGAGAACGAGAGAGAGAACGAGAGAGAGAAAGAGAGAGAGAGAGAGAGAGAGAGAGAGAGAGAGAGAGAGAGAGAGAGAGAGAGAGAGAGAGAGAGAGAGAGAGAGAGAGAGAGAGAGAGAGAGAGAGAGAGAGAGAGAATGACGGGTGTAGAAGTCGGTACAGAATCATAGGCAGACAGACCACCACATGGTCCATTCCTTAACGTGGTGTGGTGGTTTGCGTGTCTCGGTGACCCTAAGAGCTATGCCAGCGGGAGTGTAAACTCCTGGCAGGGCTTCTCAAGCTGGACAGGTCGAAAGGTAGAGGCCAGACTAATATGGACCAACCTTGTGCTCACAGGGCAGGTCCTTGGGCCATGAGCTAAGGGTGAGGTAACCCTGACAGAAACCTCGAGTGCTGAAGACGTATGTGTTGGGCCGCACGGCGCACTCCAACAAACCACAACACTACGCATCAACTGCCATTATGACACTTGGACTGAGACAGAATTGACAGAAATGGTTCTCGCCCTGTGAGGATCCACCAGGCAGGTGCAGCGCCGGGCTCCGCGCCTCAAAGGAGTCCACCCTCAGCTACTGGAGGTCCCTTCATCTCGTCTTGTGGAGCCAGGGGACGAGAAAGGAAAGCGACTGGCCGGAAAAACAGCAGAGCCAAGGACAACCCCACTATTAACATCATGCATTGGAATGCAGAGGGGGTATCCAATAAGAAGGAAGAATTAGAGCACTTCCTCTATGAAAACAGCATCAACATCTGCTGCATTCAGGAAACACACCTGCAAGAAGGGAAGCCCTTTAAGATCAGAGGGTACCAGGTGTTCAGGAGTGACCGACAAGGGAGGAAGAAAGGAGGAGTGATGACTCTGGTCAGGAACAACATAAATGCCAGTGAAACCAACAGATACATGGAAGAAGCAGAGTACATAGAAGTCAAGATAACGACCAATGACAGCAAGATGAACATCGTCAACTACTACTGCCCCAACGACAAGATGCTGTCGCTTGACACAATCCAGGTCCCTGACAGCGGCTTCCTCATCGCTGGAGACTTTAACAGCCAGTCCCAGAGTTGGGGGTATAAAACACTAGACAGGCGAGGAGAAGACATTGAATCTTGGCAGGACGACAACCACCTGATCCTTGTCAACGACCCCACAGATCCGTCTACCTTCTACTCGCGCCGCTGGCACTCAACAACAACACCAGACCTGGCATTGTGCACGGATGACATCCACAAAACCATCTCAAGAAAAGTGGATGAACAGCTGGGTGGAAGCGACCATCGCCCAGTTCTCCTTACCATCAGTAGAGACTCAACATCTGAGCATCCACAACACCCGAAATGGAACTACAAAAAGGCAAAGTGGGGACTGTTCAACATACGAACAAATGAGCTGACTAGAGCCATAGAAACAGAGGGGAGAAACATCAACAACGTGATAAAGGAGTTCAATGCTAGCATAATCCAGGCAGCCAAGGACAGCATCCCACGTGGAGTGAGGAAGGACTACATCCCATACTGGTCCGATGAGCTGCAGAAGACGCACGATGCACTCACAAGAATGAGAGAAGAGGCAGAGACGAACCCTAGCCAGGAGAACAACATCAAACTCCAAGAAAGCAAAGCAAAACATCTGAAGACAAAGCTAGAGTGCAAGAGAAGAGGCTGGAGAGAAAAGACGGCAGGGCTGAATATGGAAAAAGACACAACAAAGCTCTGGAAACTTACAAGAGCACTGAATGAAGAGGGCAACAAGGGACAGAAGATCACCCTGGAGGAGGAAGGAAGAACACTCACTGGAAAAGCCGCTGCCAATGCTTTCGCCCAAGCATATCGGGGAGAAAGCGACACCACCATACCCCTGCCTCTACAAAAGGAAGTCAGAACAGAAATTAGAGAAAGAACAGAAAGAAACGTGCAGGATGCCATCCAACAAGACATCACCATGGCAACAAGACATCACCATGGCCGAGCTGAAGAATGCCATCAAGAAGCTCAAAAAGAAGAAGTCTCCAGGTCCAGACAACATTACGAATGAGATGTTGCAACACATAGGCAACTCGGCCCTCCAGAAACTACTGGGCATCTTCAACCTCAGCTGGAGACAGGGACAGGTACCTCAGTGCTGGAAGGAAGCCAGGATGATCCCAGTTTTAAAGAAAGGGAAAAACAAGACCAAAACCCTGAGCTACCGAACCATCAGCCTGACAAGCTGCGTATGCAAAACCATGGAGCGCATTGTCAACCAGCGCCTGCAGCTGTACCTGGAATCAGAAAGCATCATCGTCCCAGAACAAGCCGGCTTCCGACAGCACAGAAGTACGGAGGACCAGACAACACACCTTAGCCAGGTCATAGAGGATGCTTACCAGGCCCAGAAGGTCACCCTGGCCACCTTCATTGACCTGCAGAAGGCCTTCGACAAGGTCTGGAAAGACGGACTCCTTGTGAAGCTCCTACGTTCCGGCGTCAAAGGCAACATGTACCAGTGGACCAAGTCGTACCTGCACAACCGAAAGGCCAGAGTGCTGGTGGACGGTCACTGTGGCCGAAAGGTGCTTCTACGCCAAGGAGTTCCACAGGGAGGAGTACTCTCCCCATGCTATTCATACTCTTCATTAACGACCTGGTACCAGAGTTGCCCAAGGGAGTCCAAGCGGCACTGTATGCTGATGACCTTGTTCTCTGGTGCTCGGAAGAGTATGCAACCACAGCAACCTACAGGATGCAACTTGCCCTAGGAAAGGTTGCAGCGTGGGCGGAAGACTGGTGTGTGACCATCAACAGGGAGAAGACCACTGCCACTCTCTTCACACTTTCTGCCAAAGCGACACCTGGCAAACTGACCTTGGGGGACACACCCCTGAAATTTGAAGACCAGCAAACATACCTGGGGGTCACCTATGACAAGCGCATGACCTGGAAACAACACATCATGAATGCAGAGGGAAAGGCCAGGAGAAAACTAAACATCATGCGGAAGCTGGCAGGATCACACTGGGGTGCAAACGAGAAGATCCTGAAAACAGTCTACCAGGGGACTGTACGACCGCACCTCGAGTACGGATCAAGCTCTTGGGCAACAGCAGCCAAGACACACCAGCAGGCCCTAGACAAAGTACAGAACCAAGCGCTGAGAATCATCACGGGCGCAATGAAATCAACACCCATACAGAAGATGGAACAGGTGACTGGCATTCCTCCACTGAGCAAAAGGCGAGACTGCAAAACAATGGTACAAGCCACCAAGTACCAGTGCACTCATGACCATCCAATGAGTGACAGACTCAAGAAGATGTCCTTAGGCAGGCTGAAAAGATCGAGCTTCGCTCTGGAGGCAAGGGCTTTGCAGAAGAAACATCAGACAGAGATGCCAGAGCTAGTGGAGCCACCATCTTTCTCCCTTGACGCCCCTCCCTGGGAAGACAGACAAGGAAACCTGGACATACAGACCAGTGTCCCCTACCTCACAACAAAGGACGAGCAGAGCAATGCGACGAAAAAAGCCCTGACTCTTGCCATGCTTGAAGAAAGGTACCCCCAAGAAGCATGGATAAGGATGTATACTGATGGGTCAGCCACAGAGGCCGTCAAAAATGGAGGAGCAGGGGTGTATGTCCAGTACCCCAGTGGAGAGAGGCAAGCAGAGGCTATACCAACAGGCCTCCACTGTACAAACTACAGAGCTGAGGTACAAGCACTGATCCATGCAGCATACACCATCAACGACAGAGTCAACCATGACAACCACGTGGTCTTCCTGACTGACGCTCTGTCAGTACTACAAGCAATGACCAGTAGCAAACTGCCTCAGTTGGAACACGCTCCACACAACATCAAGAGCCTGAGGACAGTACTGCAATGGATTCCCTCCCACTGTGGTGTACAAGGAAACGAAGAGGCGGACAGGATGGCAAAGCTGGGTGCAGAAGATGAGCAAGAGAACAACCCTGTGAGCCTGACAGAGATGAAGACCATCATTAAGTCTCTGCACAGGACGCCCCAGCCACAGGACAGCTACCACCTGCTATCCAGACCACAGCAGGTGGTCATCTTCCGCCTGAGAACGGGACACAACAGACTTAACCAGCATCTCCACGGGAAGCTGCATGTTGTGCCCTCCCCCATGTGTTCTTGTGGAGAAGCAGAGCAGGACACGGCCCACATCCTACGAGACTGCAGGAACCACCAGGTGCTGAGAGAGGAAATCTGGCCATTGCCGGAGTCCCTGCACAACAAGCTGTACGGGCCAGTGGCTGCGCTGCAGAGGACCACTAATTATATCTCAAGATTTGGACTCCAAGTGTGATTGGCGATCGAAAAGAAGAAGATAGGCAGACAGATACATAGGAGCCAAAAAAGAGACAGACACAAAGGTTATGATAAGGACAGTAACTGAGACAGAGACAGAGACAGAGACAGAGACAGCGACAATGGCACAAGTAGAAATAGAGACAGAAACAGAGACAATGACAGATGTAGATGTTGGAACAGAATCAGAGGCAGATAGATTTAGGAGCTGAGAAAGAGACAGACACATAGGTAAAGACAGAAACTGAGACAGAGACAGCAACATTGACTCATGTATAAATAGAGACAGAACTAGAGACAGAAACAGATACAGAGGTCGATAGAGATAAAGACAACACAACAACGGTGATGGAGGTAAAGTCAGAAACAATATACACGGGGTTGGACGTATGAAAGTTATGCGGAGTTAGACGCGCACTCACAAAATAATGTACACACGTTTGGAAGTTTATTTACGTGCAAATATACATGGATACTCGTATTCGCAATGCAGCACAAACAAACAACCAGACAGCGAGGGTCAGCTCTACTCGTTGTTATTTTCCTGTTTTTCTCCCGTTCTACGATCATGTCTCAGCATCAGTATCTTATCGAAGCACCTTACATTGTCAAGTAGTGCCTTTGCATTTTGCCCAAATAGCTACTTGTCTTGTCATATCGATGAAGGGTCACTTATCACTTATCGTTTAAAAACTACCAAGATTTCTGTCAGCAGGAATGGTCGTACAAATCACCTCTTGGCTTATACTGTTGCGCTATTACGACAATAATTTTGTTGTCGCGTGTGTTTCACAGGTCAACACTTTTAGTGATGACGGCCATTTTCTTCTTCCTCAGATTTGCTGCAGAGTTATACGTACCGTAACGTATGTTTTGCAAGCACTTTTCTGGCTGAAGTTTTTTTTTTATCTTCTAAATATTTTTTTAATTTCTTTTTAATCGTTTTCATCCGATCTCTCAATACTTCTAACGATGTGACCATTTTCGTCCACCTTTCATGCTCGTTAGAAAACGTTGTTATGCCTATATGTAGAGAGTAGGTTCTTAAGAAATGTTCTTATCGCTTCAATACGATCTTTAAAAACTTCTAGAGATGGTCTAGTTTTCTGACTTCTGATTTAATCGTTCAACAATTTTGTGCATTTTGTAAGTGTGTTGCTGTGAACCTCCATTCGTAAGGGGCTTTGGTTTGTGAAAAGTCGTGGGAATCTGCAGTAATGCGACCTGTCTCGCACCTCCAACATCCCCCCCCACCTCCCCTCACCCTCTGTGACCACCCCTCCCTTCTGCCCAAAGATGACGTTGACACTGACATGTATTTTTTGTTCTTCGCGCACAGAAAATAGAATGTTTGATTGATAGACACTCTGAGGTCGCTTGTGAAAGGATTTGAGAGCATTGGGGACCCTCATTCCATGCTCGATTCCTCCGCTGACACATCGAGGAAACCCTAACCTTTTTGCTTCACCGGAGCTGTCGCGTCCGTGAAAGAAAGTAATCCCTGCGCCCCTGCGCCCATTACCAAGGAAAACAGCCAAAACCAAGGTCACCAAACTGAGTGTGGGTTTTCAGTTTTTGTTTTCACAGCATCAGCGTTTCTCTTGGGGTTTAGGGTGGTTGAGTGACAGGTCAAGAGGTCATTCAGCAACAGATGAAATCATCAGATGGTGAAGGCAGAATTCAGTGAAATGCATGGACGAGCGCTAATGGCCGACTGACACTTCCGGTTAGTTCTCCTGCCACCCCCGCATCTTGTCCGTAACTCCCGATTTTTTTTAATTTTAGAAACCGCTTAATTGTCTCTCAAGCACTGTGATGCTAACTCGAAGGATACATTTGAATGTACTCAACATACTATGTTAGACGCCGTTTTGAAAACATTTTCTGGCGAATTTGACCTTAAGACCAAGAGACATTTTCTATACTGTCAATTAGATGCACGCGCAAGATTTACTGAAAATGCTCCGTAACTAAGTCAATTTATTGATTAAATGAATGTGAATAAAGAAAAAACAATCTGGTAGAACTGCGTCAGAATCCCGATTCAGTTAAAAGTCGTATATTATTCAACGCTAGCGTCAAGCACGTTTGCTTCCAAGCCATTAAACTCAGTTGTATTGAACAATTGCAGTTTTACAAAAACCTTTGATGCTCTAGCCACATTTGGCTTCCTCTGTTTGCGAGTGCTCAAGGTAATCATACTCTGTATCTTAGAAAGCCTAATTACTGTTGACGCAAGAAACGCGCTTTGGTGCCTGCGAAGACAAAGATAGCTGCAGCATTGTACTCACTCTCGTTCTCATCAGAGAACCGTCTAATTACGCATTGATTGGCTTCCATTTGAAAATTCGAGGTTGTCATGGTCGATTGACGCCCGCCCGGCCAAAGTCTCATTGAAGCCCGATGGAGCGAAGCGAATCTTCCATATGGCTTTTAAAGTGCGTCATAAATTGACCATGATAACATAGAAGTTTTAAATGGAACCCTGTCAATGCATGATCTGTCACAAACGAACTCGTTAGGGTTAGGGTTATTATTCCTATTTCTCTTTTTTTTTCGTGTTTTGATCTCAGTTGCATGCAGGCTGCTTCAACCCTTTCCTTTTTGCCTCTTCATTTTTTTGCTTTGTTTTGCGTTTGTTGGAGGGGAGCATCCAGAGGGGAACGAATTTGTTTCTGCTTTCATGCGATTGCAACAAGTCCGAAATGGTTCCGTTCTGTTTACGTTTTAGTTCACTTACCTACAAGGTTCAAGTCCAAAGAAACGTGTTTCCGTATTACCATCCTATCTCTCTGCTCCCGCTTAATAATTCTTTCACAAAAACATGTTCTTCTTATTTCGTGATTGATGAAAAACAAAAATGGTCTCATCTCTCAAAAACAAGGTTTGGAATTGACACACGTTGCCCAAAAGAATTCATTCATGACTTCATTTGATCGACGTCATCTCGTCCTTGAATAATCATGTCGGTGTTGTCGGCCTTTCTGTCTTTACTACTTGTAAATGACCCTCACGTCTAACACAGACTATCTGAGCGTGTATCAATGCGCCTCGCCAGTGGGCGTTCGAGGGGTAGATTTTCAGTGTAAATGTTACACCGGTTATCTGACCAATCACAGAATCCGTTACATTCTAAACCCATCTTGATTGAATTACAATTGTGTTTAAGCAATTCTGCACGCGAAACAAACCAAACAGTACCTGCAAAAACACATCTAAAAGCAAGGAAGGATTTAATTCTCAGCTGGAGAAAAAGTAGACTCATATTTTTTGTCTTTTTAATCTAATAATTTAACAATTAATGTACAATTTCAAAACAGAGGAGCGAATCCCTAAGTTTTTATTTACAGAGTGACTAGTTTTAAAGAATCCGTATGAGAGACAGCTTAAGTCATCACTGCGACCTTCAAAAGTCCAAAGGATATTATACTGAACTGTCATCAGTGATCGTCATCATCAGAACTGATCTGGATTAAAGCCACGCCCCCCAAACAAGTAAACACACACACACACACACACACACACACACACACACACACACACACACACACACACACACACACACACACACACACACGTACACACCACAACACAAAAAACAACAGCACAAAAACAAACAAACAACAACCAACAACAAGAAAAAGAAAAGACGTGCGAGCGTATTACCAACCAACAGCAGCTATCAGTCATTACCACAATACCTCGCGTTTATTTGAGGCTTCGCGACTTCCTGCCTTTTCTTATCGCCTCTAGAAGGAAAAGGTTCCGAAGCGAGAGACAGCTCTTCGATGGCTTCATTGGAATATTTGCCTGTTATCTGTACTTTGGCCGTCACTATCGCTGATGCGGCGAATGAGCACCAGCATACTCCAAGAAGGCCAAATGGACATCAGAGGACGATAAACCCTGCAGAGAAAAAGAAGAGGAGTGATGCTACTATTTAATACAACTGCTTTAAGTTGTGTTCCCATTGAAAGTTTATCGCCCATTTTGGCAAATTTCTGTACGGTTTTTGTCAGTACAAAAAGTACCGCTACTGGAAAGTCGTCGCATGGTGACTGAGCTGTTTAAGTGTCTAGTCTCGTCACGTCAGGTTTGAACCAAGCTCTCCCTGCATCTAGAGCCGGGATGCATTGCAAAGAGAGATGATCGAAGAATCCTCCCCCCCCCCCACACACAGGGTTTTGATATGGCGCAAATCCTAACATAGTTCTAGGCGCCTTACAAAACACACAGTCCTGTACACGATGAATACTCTCCGTCACAACAACACAAATCTACAAATAAACACGTACAAGATGCACATTCAAATCTGATGCAAACTTTTGGGTGCGCTGTGTTTCGAAGCGTCAGCTAATTTATATACATGTAGCTCATTATTCAAAATCCTTATGTATAAGTTGATCTTAGAAGTGTATTTATGAACGATTATGCTTTTTGATCGTTGTCTTTGTGTCATAAGTAATGCGATGTGGTGCCAACAGAAAAATATCCATGTTTATGTACAACGATAATGGCCATCGAAGTTTTCTTATCTTATCTTATCTTATTTTATAAATCAATTCCCATCAATTACAAAAACAACATGTGTTATACATAATTATGGAACCCCATCTCATATTCACACACACACACACACACACACACACACACACACACACACACACACACACACACACACACACACATACACGTACACACAGAGGCACGCGCGGGTACGCACGAACGCTCACTAGTAGAGCAAATACTTCAATGCAACGTCTTTAAATATTCCAGGCCATTTACAAATGACAACACAGTGTAAGGGGGAGGAATTGTTTTCTTAGGTGCAGTGAAATGCAAAATATATAAACTTCAGTCAGAGAGCGCATAAAAAAAAATGTCTCCAAAGTCGACGGACATTTGAAAATGCCTTGGTTTGAGAGTCGGTCAGGAGTAGACACCTTTTGTTGCTCAAATTTGTCTTAACTTCTCGTTGACTGAAGTCAGATGTAATCAGTCAATGTGAACAATTTGTGGTATATTTCCTATTCCCCGGGACATGGCAAAGAGAGGGAGGTCGGGCTTTAACACACACAGATACATGATAACAAAATAATCAGGGAGCCCACGTAGCGACCTTGACCCTTGGTTGTGGTGAAACGAGAGAGTAGTCCCCCATAACAGTAGTTGATGGAGAGGTCGATTCAGTCAGTTTCGCTTTACGACGCACGTGAATCGATGTATCGGTCCAAGTGTTATGACCCCGTTCAGGCTGTACCCATGTCCTCAACGTCGTAGATAATTGTACTGTCAGTCACCCCTGACAGCTCAGCATGTCGGGTTTCTGAAGTACTCGGAGTTATTTTCTTACCAGCAAATGAATACCGGACGTTACTATGATCCCTCACTCTCTGCGTGGCGGTCACAAACATGTTTTACCATTGCCAGTCAAATTTTATTGTGGTTTCTTTGCATTGAATGTCCACCCGTCTACCCCTACTCCCTGCCTGCCAGTCGAAAATGACATGTTTCGTCAATAGACAAGCTATTTTTTTCTCCAGCTAATGTACGCATTTTTTCCCCTGAATTCCACACAACGAACTTCTTGATAGTTCGCAAAAAAAATTGTTACCATAACCACCAGTAAAATTTCTTTTCTAATTTCTTTTTTCCAGCGAATGCCCTCCTTCCGCATTTCTGAACCCAACTGACCCGTATTCCTGGTAGTTCAGAAAGAGCCTATTCACAATCTTGATCCAAGCCTGTTTGATTTTTTCGGCTGATGTTATTGGTTGACGAAACTAGTGATGCGGACTACATACATCGTTTTACCCTGTCCTCTGAGACTGCGCCATAGCTTTTGATGAAAGTGATTGATGTCAACGCAATGAAACCTATAATTCTGAAGTGTCTTTGGAATTTCTTGTTGTAATATCTGTGTAGAACTATCATATCTACGTTTTATATACGAAAATCAAAGACAATACTGCTTTGCAGTTTTTAAAAATAATTTAAAATAATGTTTGTTTACCAACAGCGGTTGAAATACACAGACACAGGCTCATTAAAATAACTTACAAAGGGTAACTGGACATATATTTATTCACAAATGGTACTCTACTTAAACTGCTACGACTATTGCTGCTGTTGCTGATACTGGGACGCTATTATTGTTTACCCGGAAATGCCAACGGCAACTCCAAAGAACGTTTGTGTAAGCTAAAAAAAAAAGTGTTTTGCCTGCTTCTTCCGGTCCGCATAATAAACAATTAGTCATCGCAAGTACATTTGCTGCTTGCACTGCCCAAATAAACCAGCATCTACAGAGTTGCATTTATGTTTGAGTGTGAATCGCTAATCTCTGCGTAAACCCCCCCCCCCCCCCCCCACACACACACAGACACACGTGAACACCAATGTTCTTTTGACATTAGTGAGTATCTCGTCGGCTAGTTTAATGATGTCGTTCTTAGATGGTGTACGTGTTGCATTATTAAACAGACGTGAACAGTCATCTTATGGCTTGGCATGCACACATACACACTCACACACCAGACCAACCCAAGCTCTCACTAACACACGCTGACACACACACACACCCACACGTGAAAGCCTATATTGTTCAAACAGGGTCAACAAGCCATCCGCTGAAACAGTTTCGGAGAGGGCTAGAGGCAGTTTGGCTTCAGGAAACCGTTTTTGCGGGGGGGGGGGGGGGGGGGGGGTGTGTTTTAAAGGAAGAAAGGTTACTGGATTTACGGATAAAATTAGGAAGTGTTTCCTATACGGTTGGAATCTGATGTCTTAAAGATCTTTCACCAAAGGTTTTGTACTTTGGGATGCGGAGGAGTTTTTCAGATGAAGATAGATATTGAGGGAGTTGAAAAGATAAGGGGGAAGTGCGTTCTCAAAACATCTGCACCCTAACGCAGCCAGCTTATACTCAATTCTGCACTTCACTGGTGCCAGTGCAGGATGGTAAGTAGGTGAGTGACATGGTGTTTCTTAGCCTTCTGAAGACGAATGTTGCAATAGACAAAAACAACAGGAAGGAGACACAGACATAAAACAAGAAAAACTCATGAATGTATGTTCACACAAGTCCTTTTTTATTATGCAAACTATGCCCTTTGCCCTTTATAGGATCATCTTCAATAAAACGCACACACACAAACAAAACACACCGATACATTAGAGACAAAAGATAACAGCGAAATTTAAATCATAGCGCATCTCCAATGAAGGCTGCAAGTCATTGATACAGTCACGTGATACATTGGTCTTGATGACGCACAAGGAACGTACTCACCTGTTTTAAACGCAAACCATGTATCTAAACGCAGCAAAGAATGAGTGCGATTAGTATTTTGCATTATTTACTGACTTGATATGAAGAGAAAATTAAATGTTGACAGTGACATATTGTAGTTCGTAAATAAAGTAATTTTTTTTAATACAAAACAGCATTGAAGCTATTTTATCACAAACAAAAATCGTATTCTAAAACAACAGCAGATAGTGAGACCTTTTGCATCAATAACTAGCTTATTATGAAAAACTGAACATTTGACAGTAATTTATTGAAATAAGTAAACAAAGTAGGTGCTTTTTTTCCTTTTAAAGGACACACGACGTCCGTATTATTATACTCATCTATCGCAGACGCATTTATCGCGAGAACAGCATAAAATGAATCATCCTCGGCAAGTGCGATGTTTTGGATGATTTGTTTTCAGCAGATTAACATAGCTGTCATTTGCCAAATTAATATGACAACAAATTGTGTCTACTTTATATACTTTGAAGTTGAAAACGTTTCGCTGGTATAGTACCATCACATGTTCGACGTAATAGAGATTGCATTAAATGTGGAACGTCTGGTGAAAAAATGAGGTGCTAGGCTTGACTTTATTCTTGATGTTGTCACCTTGTTTTGTTTTGTTCATTTTTCTTCTTGTATCATGTTGGATGACAGAATTCATAAGACGCCGGACAATACTAGGTCAAGATTTCAGTTAAGATAAAAAAAATCAAGAGGATACTTATATTTGTTTAAAATAACTGAAGCACAAGCAGTAAACCCCACAATTTTTGAAAATAACGACAATAGCAACAAGAAGGGCAAAGCCCATACGACTCACATGCTTGACCTTGACCTTTACATGACCTTGACCTTCAGGGTCAAGGTCAAATAACTAAACCTAGTAATGACATCATACACTAAGAACTGCTTTAGACATTTTTCCTACCAAAATACAATGTGACCTTGACCCAAGGTGAAGGTCATCCAAGGTCATGCAACACAAAGCTGTTCATTCAAGACATAGGAAGTACAATGGTGCTTATTGGCTCTTTCTACCATGAGATATGGTCACTTTTAGTGGTTCACTACCTTATTTTGGTCACATTTCATAAGGGTCAAAGTGACCTTGACCTTGATCATATGTGACCAAATGTGTCTCATGATGAAAGCATAACATGTGCCCCACATAATTTTTAAGTTTGAAACAGTTATCTTCCATAGTTCAGGGTCAAGGTCACTTCAAAATATGTATACAATCCAACTTTGAAGAGCTCCTGTGACCTTGACCTTGAAGCAAGGTAAACCAAACTGGTATCAAAAGATGGGGCTTACTTTGCTCTATATATCATATATAGGTGAGGTATTCAATCTCAAAAACTTCAGAGAAAATGGGGAAAATGAGAACAATAGCTGTTTTTTAGGCAACATTTATGGCCCCTGCGACCTTGACCTTGAAGCAAGGTCAAGATGCTATGTATGTTTTTTGGGGCCTTGTCATCATACACCATCTTGCCAAATTTGGTACTGATAGACTGAATAGTGTCCAAGAAATATCCAACGTTAAAGTTTTCCGGACGGACGTCCGGACGGACGGACGGACGGACGACTCGGGTGAGTACATAGACTCACTTTTGCTTCGCATGTGAGTCAAAAACGTACTACAAACAATAATGATGGGTAAGTTTGACAAAAATGTAAAATGTGATAAACGGGATACAGTGTTTCACTCCGCGTGCAGATATTTTCAGCATAACAGCAACATCTGATCCCCTTTTCTACGTCTTTCACTTTGCCATTTCTGTGCTCTTTCTCAAATTCGGAGTCAACTTATATCCAGATAACAGACTCGAGCTGGAAACAGACCAACATTCTTTACTTTCGCTGGTAATGTGATTTGGAACAAAACCACACACAAACACTTACACACGCATAACCATGTATGCAAGCACGCACATACACACGCACATATATATATACACACACACACACACACGTACACACACAAACGCACGCACAAACACACCTATACACACACTTTCCCAGCAATGACTGTTCACTATCTACACTACCCGTCATAAAAAAGTAGGGAGATACATTTAGCTGTAGATCTTTGTGATGCGGCCAGTTATGTTAAAACCAACGAGCCATTACAAAACTACGGGGGTTTTACCCACATAGCCCACAAAAAGGACGCCCAAACAAGCCTTTTACGGCTTCTGACGAGGCTGACACCAGTCTTCTTCAAAATGACAAAACAACACTGCTAGGTACAACAGCTGAACCAAATAAATTTGAATGGGTAGAAAATGAGTTGTTCTTCCATTTGATATCTTTGCTTGTTTTGATTTTTTGTGTATTTTAGTGTCTGCAAGTTTGCTTTTGTGAATTTGATTTTGGGTAGTGTCCTAGGTCTCCGGTACACTGCATAAACACTAATTCATGAAAAATGAAACTCTCTATTTCATACGGTAGGGGAATGAATTACCTTTCTGGCAATATACTTGGTTTTAACATAACTGGCCGCATCACAACGATCTACAGCTAAATGTATCTGCCTACTTTTTTTTATGACGGGTAGTGTAGTAATCTCACAGTGTCGTTTTTTGGTCAGTTAATCCTCACTAAAATATTTAACAATTGAACAACAACAAAATAAACAGAAGTGAGGCATTTGATGATTTTTTGTAAGAAAGTACGAAAAAAAAGGAATACATACCCCCCTCCAAAAACAAACAAACAAACAAGACCCCAAATATTTTTTTTTTTAAATAATAATCAACATCAAAACAAAAGAACAAACGAACAAATCACCACCACCACAACAGCAACAACAGCAACGGCAACAATAAAGCACTTGCGCTCGGAAGCGAGAGGTTGCGTGTTCAGGCCTGGGTCAGGCCGCAATTTTCTCCCCCCTTTCCTAACCTAGGTGGTGGGTTCAAGTGCTAGTCTTTCGGATGAGACGAAAAACCGAGGTCCCTTCGTGTACACTACATTGGGGTGTGCACGTTAAAGATCCCACGATTGACAAAAGGGTCTTTCCTGGCAAAATTGTATAGGCATAGATAAAAATGTCCATCAAATACCCGTGGGACTTGGAATAAAGTAAACAAATTCCATCTCACACGGCATTAAGTTTCAGAAAACATGAATACACGCATGCAGGGAAAAAAAAAATATGGGTAGCGCCGTATGTATGGCAGCTCGCTTTCCCCGGGGAGAAAGCAGCCCGAATTTCCATGAGGGTAACCTCACTGGACTGTAAATCTTATCCAATCCAATCCAATCCAAAAAGGCAAACCTCGAATCGACAAACATGACCAATACGAACATGACCAATACGAACATGACCAATACGAACATGACGAATTAGAACATGACCAATAAGAACATGACCAATACGAACATGACCAATACGAACATGACCAATACGAACATGACCAATACGAACATGACGAATTAGAACATGACCAATAAGAACATGACCAATACGAACATGACCAATAAGAACATGACCAATAACAACATGAACAATAGGAACATGACCAATTAGAACATGAGCGAGAGCACGCACAACGACAACAACAGCAGCAAAAACGAAAGCAACGACCTCGTTGCACAAACAACAAATTTCATCACGAAAAAAAGAGGACCTCGTTGCACAAACAACAAATTTCATCACGAAAAAAAGAGGGTTTTTTGCCAATGATTCAAACTGTAAAAAATAAAAGACACATTTTTTTCCGTTTTAAGGAGTCGGCCCACCATCTCAGATCTGGCTAGCAGACTTTCACGTTGGATAAGAACATCCCTTCACCTAAACACACAACTTCTTCTTCTTCTTCTTCTTCTTCTTCTTCTTCAGCGTTCCTAGATCAGGCCTCAGATTTCCAGTCTAATAAATATGGGTTATAAAGTTTGTGGTCGTGTCCAGGTCTTGTTTGATGCCCCAGAGTTTCTCCGCTAGAGTAGCTCCATGCAGCCAGTGCTGTGTCCGTGCGTCTTGGTAAAACACACAGCTGAAGTCAACTGCCTGGGTCATTTTTGTGCAGAGAAGAATTCTTTTGATGACTGCATTCCTTGACTGACACTAGTGTCGATCTGCGATTAATTAAAATATGTTGTACTCGGCAGCAAAAGCAACCAGAATGTTGATGTTTGGTATGTGTCCAAGTGGAGGGGTTTTCCTATCCCACGTAAAAAGCTAGCCAGATCAGAGATGGTGAGCCGAACTATTCACGCGGGAAGGAATGTACCTTCGAATAAACAATAACAATTTCTTCATATGAGATCTATTTCATTTCATATTACGGCAATGTATATATACGCACGTATCGAACATATGTCAGGACTGATTAATGGTGGCATACTTATTTCAGCGTGCCCTTTAATTACAGGAATGAGATTTAAAAACAACTGCAAGTCGGTGTTTTTTTCAAAGAGATACCAAGAACCCGAGTTACAAGCCAACATGTTAACAACCTTCAAGATAAACTCAGAACGTGTCTTTCATACAAGACAGTGACTCCAGAAATAAGACTGTACTGGATACTCAATAGACTATATTTCAACAACATCAACACACACTAGACTCAACTTTAAAGGCGAACTGTTTCTACACGTCGGGAGAATCACTGATCATGACATACACAATAAGAAACAAACATTAAAGAAGCAACTTGAAGAAATGCACACATACATTTTGTCGATACGTATTCAGGTCAATATACCGCACCGATCGTCAGATGCCAAACCAAGTAACCCATAGCCCTCACACTCACACACACACACACACACACACACACACACACACACACACACACACACACACACACACACACACACACACACACACACACACATATACACGCACGCACGCACGCCAGCACACACACACACACACACTAACACGCACGCGCGCGCGCAGACGTTCTTTAGCAGGTAGTTTCAATCACGATGGCGTTTAAACTGTCACTGTCACTCACTACAGCACAAGAAGAGACCTCATCTTCGTTGGAAATAGAAATGACGTCATCATGACTTCCACCTGACACAACGTCATCGTTGGAGGCAGCAGATATCATGACATCATTGTGGTTTGCAGTCGAAATGACGCCCACTTCTTGTGACGCCGTTATGCCATCATGCTGACTAGCATTCTGAGCAACGTCATTTTTGTGTACAGACGATGCAGTGTCTGTATGTTTGTTGCTTTCTGTGCTTCCCAGAGAGGTAGGTGCCCTCTCAACAGTCAGGAAAATAACCCCATTTTCACCCCCTCCCCCTCCATCTCTTCCTCCCCCTCCTTTTTCCTCACTTCTCTCTCTCCCTTTTGGCCACCCTTTGTCTCTCTGCTGCCCTGAGCCGTAGCGAGGCTGGTTGGAGGTTTGAACTTTGACCTTGTCGCTGCCCTTGACCCACTCCAGCAGAATGACCTTCAGCGGATGGCTCTGACGTCTTCGACCCTGAGAGTGACCTTGGTGCCCACGAGGATTTGTAAGATGCGCTCTGCAGAGAAAAGGAGACACTGAAAAGGAAAGAAATACCGAGGTGGTTTGTTTTATTCAAAGACAAAACATCTTCTAAGAAACGTCCCAAAAAAACTTCCACACGCATAAACGAACCCAGCCACGATGCACATCCCAAGTATAATTCAATCTGACATAAGCTATGATATATTTTGAATATGGTGCTAACAATTCAAAATTTTATTGACAGAAGGCGAAAGTAAACACTTTATCGAATCCCCAATGATACAGGGTAGTTCCAGTTCTCTTTGCTGTTCTTTTTCAGCCGTCAAAACCCCTCTTTCTTTCCTGGTTATACGTCTCATGAGGTTGGGCCTCTTTTCAAACGAAATGGCGTAAAAAGAGCCCTTTCTCCCTTCAAGGAGAATCAAATAAATAGAATTTGATTAAAGAGCTATTCAGCCAGCCCAAATTGCTGGAGAAAAATGATTAAGATTGAGCGGGAAAAAAACCACCCAACCAAGACAGAATGAATGAATGAAAGAGCAAAAGAACACAAAAGAACACACAGAAAGAAAAAAGAACAATCCCAAACCCAAACTGGTTGCCTCCCTTGACGCGAATCTTAAAGAATGCTAATGACGGACAACATCTCGGCACAACCGGCCTTTCTTTCGGGCTTTTTATCTCAATCCTCAAAACCCTCGCAGTCACATCTGGGCTACGCTAATCACACATCGAGCCCGGCTCACCTATAAACAGAATTGGATGCAGAGACGATCGTTATAAGATGAAAGGATTTGTTTCCCTCTATAGCTGAAGTCTTCTGTGGCAAATTAAGCGGAGAAGCTCGTTTGTGGGGAATTGAATCACACGCAAGACTTATAACGAGTCTGAACAACTTCAAAAAGCTGAGAATAGTTATTGATTGAATGCACACCCAGAAAAAAGCATACAAAAGAACATTTGAATTCCTACTGACATAAAGAAGAAATCAGAAACATCGAACCAAAATGACAAATAAGCAAACACACTCACATAATACAGAAGCCATTAACATTGACGCAAATTGGAAGTTCAGTTATCTCAAGCAAACTAACAAACAAACATACAAAAAAACAAAAACAAAACAACAACAAAACCAGCCGAGTCTTATTCTATACCCTGACAAACTAGTTTCTAGTAATTATTCTGACATGAATGGTTTACGATACCAACAATATAGCGTGGAGAGATCCACTCTAACATAATTGACAGAAAAAAAGCATGCAAGAAAACAATGCATAATGCAGTTCTACGACAAGGTCCAGAACACAACAAGTCTGCAATATCATCCCTCTGAAGCCATTTTGAGTCAAAGGAAGCGTACACGAAACAGGGATAAGACAAATGAATACATGTACATACCAGCAACGAGAAAACTAAATGTTAATGTCATTCTAAAACACAAATGTGACCCTCCACCACGGAATGAGTCGCATGTCACCTTTGCATGATTTTCATATTTTTACATTTTCCCGTTTTAGAAAAGAGCGAAAACTGTTTGAGTTATAAGCCTGTGACTAAGGTGACCCTCACACTGCGACTCATTTCGTGGTGGAGGGTCACAAATGTGCAGGATGCAATAGAAACATAATCAATTGAACTACGTGTTAAACACTAACCAAGAAAAACGCGAACAGCACCCATTGTGACAATATAACACTGTCCAAAGATCTTGTTCTATTTGGAGTGGCAAAAAATGTAGTCACCGATAAAATTTTTGATGTGTTAGTAATTTGTGCCAAACATCACATATATATTTCCAAAATGAAGAAAAAGATCCCTCATTTTCAGACATTTAATAGAAATTTTAAGCAAAGATTTATTTAGGAAAAGTACAACGCAGCTATGAATAATACACTAGATAAATTTTCCAAGGATTGGCGCTTGTATATATGCATGTTTTGATGTAACCCTTAGGTTCTTTTTCCTTTACATATTTTTGATACTGCGACCACCAAGCCATGAACACCCCCCACCCCCTGTGTTGTAATTGTCCCCTTGTCTATGTGATGTAATGTAATGTAAAGCCTATACATATAAAAAAAGAAAAGAATAAAAAATAAAAAAAAACCGCCTCGTTTTATAGGCACAGTCCTTCCTGTATTCTTTGCATGGGATCAGACTGTCTCTAAACACCAAACACGAACTGTCAGGCTGCTTCCAGTAAAGATTCATTTTTTTATGAATCAATTTTGATGCTTGCCAGATTAAATTAGCAAAAAATTACCGCCGTGCACAGGCAACCAATAGACTGATCTTGAGTATGTGTCCAAGTGAGGCGTGTTCTGATCCAAAGGAAAAGCCTGGACAGGTTTGAGATGGTGACCCAAAACGATAGAGCCTAATATTAATTAGTCAAAGTCAACTTCGCGAAGATGGTAGTCTTTTCTACAAAATTAATTCGATGCATTCGTTTAAAAAAAAAGCCCCCCTCGGTACAAAAAGTAACTATATATGCTGATGATTTTTGCTAAGTAGGCCTATCCAAGTGGAAATAATTATGCACTTAGCGTATGTAAAAGCCTGGAAGCTTCTGTATTGGTTTACAGGATGTTTGACACGGAAAGGAAAGCATCTTTACACTTCAACCTTAAATAAGAGACATGAATACACGCATGCAGGAAAAAAAATAAAAAATATGGGTAGCGCCGTATGTATGGCAGCTCGCTTTCCCCAGGGAGAAAGCAGCCCGAATTTCCATGAGGGTAACCTCACTGGACTGTAAATCTTATCCAATCCAATCCAATCCAATCCAATCCAAAAAGTAAAAGAACAATAAAGCGAACAACCCCCCCCCCCTTTCCCCCCCTCCCCCCCCCCCCAAAAAAAAAAAAAATTGGGGGGAAAAAAAAGAAGAAGAAAGATTATAACAAAGAAAACAACAGAAACAAGAAAACAGAAAAGAAGCGTGCAAGGCGCAGGCAGCAAAATGTCACCTAAAAAGACAACGGATGGAGTTATACGACGTGAAGACCCTACGGCAACGTCTTATAATCCGTCTTACTCTCTTTATTGTTCTTCGGCGGCGAGGCGTTGGACTGTCGTCTGTTGCTGAATGTGTGACGTTTGATGTTGGTGCCTTCCGTGCCCACCTCACTGTACAGAAACACTGGCGGTCCGGCTGGGCGGAGTCCTGAAACAGACAGTGTGTATGACGTTAGCTGACGTCAGATGTGATGCGATATACAACGTATGACGTTTGATATTGGTGCCCTCCGTACCCACTTTACTGTACACAAACACTGGCGGTCCGGCTGGGCTGAGTCCTGAAACAGACCGAGTGTATGACGTTAGCTGACGTCATATGTATGTCTACTGTGTGACTATGTGACGTTATCTACAACGTCAGAGACACTGGCGATCATGCCAGGCGCAGTCCTGAAACAGACAGTGCGTATGACGTTAGCTGACGTCATTTGTTTATGTACTGTGTGACCATATTTACAACATCTACTGGGAAAAAAACCAGCTTCCTTGTGCAAGATCAATTTTGATGTTCTCGCTGGGTACAGTCCTGTAACCCTGAAATGTTAGGTGAAACTGTCTTGATCAAGATAAAGACGAGCGATTGATGTTTGCCCTTGGTCCTCTATCTGTTCGCTTCGCTGTAAGACAAAATAAACACACCTGGGTGCTGCCCTGAAACGGGTGTGTACAATTTTGGAAAGAGGAAAACAAGACCGCAACAATAGCAACACCACCGCTGCAAGGAGAACTAAAAGAAAATCAAATGAAGGAAAGGGCAACAGGAAAATAGGTGACAGAAATTCGCATTATCAGCAAGTCTGAAAATCCGCCCCTCTATGCTGGACTCCATTTATAACAAGAAATTCCTCCGAGGTAGGAAAAACACCCCCGTCCTTACCATTCTCACTGCCACCAACTGAGAAGGCACTGTTAACAAGTGTGGTTAAAATAAGTTGATTGAGTGGACAAAGAGACAGGCGGAGAAAAAGACAAATCAATATAACTCTTTCTGTAACACCTACTGACCGCATACAGAAAACAAAAGATCCCGAAAAAAACAAAACCAAAATCGGTTTGCGCTGCACGCTGAGAGCAGGTATTGAAATATCTCATCGACCAGATTTTGTCCGGGGTGTATCTGCCGCTTCGCCGGGTGGCAAGTAGAGCCGAATACCCGGCTTGAGTGGCGCACTGTACGCCGGCTTCGAACCATGGACCCGTCAAGCTTACGTCCCTTCGAGACTCGTGGAATGGGAACAGCACGAACTTGATTCAGGGGCCATAATGCCATTCCTGATCATATCATGTCGAGTCCCATACTTGTCGACGACGCCCTAGGTACCACATCACAAACAGAACTGTGCAATACACAGGTGTTTTCTACAGACACACTCAAACACACACACACAGAGAAGCCGTATATATATCTATATCTATTGTATCAATATATAGAAATAGATGAGAGTGTATTTTTCGCGTGGCTATAAATTGATTTGACCTTTGCACTTTTACAGTGAGGATAATTTACGGGTCCAATTTACGTTCTGGACACTGCGGTGACCTTCTAAAAATAGTAACAGAACGCCGGGAATATCCGAAGATGCCCCTCAAACTACAGTGCACCATACGAAGGAAGGGAGGTAAACGCTGAAAACATGGAGAAGATAAGGAAGAGTTATGCGTAGTTGATCCCCCCAAAAAAACAAAATCCACCAATAACTCCCTAACCGTGTGTTTGACTGGTCCCAATTTTTGTAAGGACCGTCTCAGGAATGTATAGAACCTGTTCACCAAGTTTGGTGACGATCGGTCCGTTCATTCTTGAGATCTACTTGCGAACACAAACAAACACACAAACAAACAAACAAACAAACAAACACACAAACAAACACACAAACAAACAAACAAACAATCAAACGAACAAACAAACAAACACATCGAGTGAAACCTATACACACCCCTATACCGGGGGTGTAATTAAATAAAAAGAAAACACACTCATAAACCTTTGAGTATATATATATATATATAACAAAAAGCCACGAGAAGCTTTGAAGAACTTATGTCATAAAAATTCCCACTCTGCACAGAAAACAGCCATGGTGTGTGGATTTTTGGTCTGTGTCTAAATGCAGAGATGCTCTTCTACCATGTATAAAAGCCTGCATGAAAGATCTGAGCTACAGGCCAGATCTATTTTCACGGGAAGGACTGTACGATCAACTACATTTACCTTTTTGACGGACAAAACAACGCATAATTATATGAGATTCGGTTAATACAATCATCTACATTTATCTTTTTTACGGACAAAACAACGCATATAAGATTCGGTTGATACGATCATCTACAATTATCCTTTTGACGGACAAATCCGCGTACATACGATTCTGTTGATACAAGGTACGATCATCTACAATTATCCTCTTGACGGACAAAAAAGCGCATATAAGATTCGGTTGATACGATCATTCTTTTTTTTCAAGATCCCATGATGATGATGCCAGAGCGACAGTTCTCTCCAGATGGGTGCAGCGTTTGGCACAGTGCTAAAGTAAACAATCAATGAAATCAGGAATGTCACGATGCCCCTTTCGTCACAAAAGGTCAAATCTTGCAGATGGGCGGGCGGCGGAAAGACAGAAATACACAATTGTGGACACGGCCATGCAAGGCACGGAGAGAAAGACACAAAAATCGCTCCCGTATCTAAAGCCCCAGTCCGTCTCAAATGGTTTACAGAACGATTTAAATCTTCTGATGATAAAAGCAGTTCTAACCTTATCGAACACACTTGCAATAGCATTTAATAGCATTAAATGATACAGTTCGTTTGAATGGCTATTTAGCTCGCGTAAACCACACACCTGTTTTCGTGGTTTATTTAACCACTGAGTCATCGTGAACCCGTGTGATCCACTTTTCTTTTTCTCTCTCACAATTTAGTAGTCAGTTTGTGATTTCAATGCGACTCGCTGTATCTGCAATAGCACGTTATTGTGTACCTTTGAATCTAAAACGCAACAGACGGCTGCGAGTCACACGAACTGAGCGGTGGCGGTTGATCGACCGTTCAAAGAAACTGGCGAAATGCAGAACATTCGTCTGCTTCGAGAACCACGTTTTGCGGGACACTCTTCCGGGCTATCTTTTTTTTAAATTTTCAAAACTTCGAGTTGTACTGATCTTGTCTTGATGAAAAAAGAATTCCTTTATGATTTAAGAATGTTGATGTAACAAGCTGTCAATTTATTATTTAGGCTTAGATTTTAAAAGTTAGGTTTAGTGCCAAAACGCGTCGTCCGATTGTCTGATCAGGCAATCCGGCTGGCCACGCAAACATAAATTCTTTGAAAATTGCTCGCTCTTTACGTACGGCACCTAGGATGTTCCCAACCGGTGAGTGTTTAAACGAAAGGGTGTTTGTACTGTGTGTAAACGCCTGACAGTATCTGTGATGGTTTACGGGAGGCTGACTGTGCCTTTAAGGGGACAAGCTGTAGGCCCTACCAATAAAAATGAGAGACAGACGTACACAAAGAAAGGGCCAACACTTATAGACAGACAGATAGACGGATAGGCGGACGAAAATACAGACAGACAGACAGACAGACTAAAAAAAACCCAGACAGACAGACAGGCCTAACCAGCCAGCCAGCCAGCCAGCCAGCCGAAGCACGCTCGAGGAGAGTTAGCGAGTTCCAGATTGAGAGGTTTTAGTTTGGTGCAAATCTCTCATCTTTTCGCATCTTCTTCGCCTTGCTGGTCACAGAATGAACCTTTTAGCCTATTTGTCTCGCCTGCTGAACCAAGAATAACTGGTCTTGTTCTGACGTTTAGCTTTTTTTCCCGACAGGCGGTATGATTTTGAAGAAAGAAGGGAAACAAATCTATCCAAATTTGATGAAAGAAGTGTGTTGGATGATGTCATATGTATGTCCGCTGGCCAGAATCTATTTGGAGGATGATCGACCAGTATGCAAGTCAAGTCAAGTCAAGTCAAGTCAAGTCAAGTATTTTATTGTTTTGGGCCCATTGCTAGACTTTCTGTCTCTCATTCTCTGTTCCTCTGTCTGTCCGCACGCGCGCGCGTATGTATACTGTGTGTGAATGTGTGCGTGTGTAGTCTTTGTGTGTGTGTGTGTGTGTGTGTGTGTGGTGTGGTGTGGTGTGGTGTGGTGTGTGTGTGTGGTGTGTGTGTGTGTGTGTGTGTGTGCGTGTGTGTATAAGGAAAAAACAACGACAACGAAACTTTACAAGGCCATATCGAAGAAGTTGCAAAACTGCACTTTAACAGACAAACGTCACAGACAAGTACGTCCTCAATGCATAATAGATGAGCTATTTTCTGGGACACAGGATAGACTGAAAGAAACGAAAACTAGAAAGAAAGAACACAAGAAAACAAAAGAGAAAGAAAACAAGAAATGAAGTAAACAGGAAAACAAGAAAACAAGCAATGCATAACAAAAGGAAGAACACAAAACAAATTGCTTGATCAAGAAAAACAGCTATAAAGAAATCTTAAAAAGCAAAGCGGAGAACAAGAGAGAGAGAGAGAGAGAGAGAGAGAGAGAGAGAGAGAGAAAGAGAGAGAGAGAGAGAGAGAGAGAGAGAGAGAGAGAGAGAGAATTATGCACATGTGAGACACTCATACTATAATTATGGGGTTGGGGTCTGGCAAATTGAAGTATGGACACAGGCACAACGACAGCTGTCATAGAGGGTTGACATACAGCACGTTTGTCTTTGACCGTCCCGACCCCCAACCCCCCAAATTCCACGCCCCCCCCCCCCCCCCGCCTCCCATCCTCCGATCACTCCGAACGGAAATAAAGTCAGACGGAGGGAGGGATGGCAGCGACTCGGGGCATACAATCTCCCCATCTTAAACTCATTAAAAGGACTCCTCTAAACTTGAAGGTCGGAAATTCCCAAAGGCGAAACACGTCCGAATATAATTATTCAGAAGCAGCGAATAAAGAAAGAAAGAAAGAAAGAAAGACAGAAACAAGAAAGAAAAGAAGAAAAAAAAATGGAAAAAGAAAAAGAAATTAAGAAAGAAAACAAGATAGGGACGAAGAAAAGACTACCTTTCTGGAACCTTCAAGGGTTTTTGGGCGATTGTTATTAAGACTTTTTCAGCTTTGGAAAAGATATAAGTTGTTACACCCCCGGTATAGGGGTGTGTATAGGTTTCGCTCGATGTGTTTGTTTGTTTGTTTGTTTGTTTGTGTTCGCATATAGATCTCAAGAATGAACGGACCGATCGTCACCAAACTTGGTGAACAGGTTCTATACATTCCTGAGACGGTCCTTACAAAAATTGGGACCAGTCAAACACACGGTTAGGGAGTTATTGGTGGATTAAAATTATACAAGGACTTATACAGGGACATCTTAATGGTCAAAGGGAAATAACCATTCTCACTCAGTCACTGCCATCAACTGAGAAGGTTATTTCCCTTTGACGGGGGTGTCTTTCCTACCTCGGAGGAATTTCTTGTTTTCATTGATTTGTATTTGGTAGGACAAAATATATGCTATGATACACCTCTTGGTACCTGCACATGTTAGGCTGCAATAAAGACAGTGTACATTCTTACATATAATATACTTACATCTTAAGCCTGTCCCTAACTGGGCGAAGTCGACTACGTGAAGTATACTTCTGGCTGGCTGCACGGAGCTTTTGCACTGCGTTTTCGGTAGAAAGACACCGCGAAGTTTTCGCGTACTCGACTTCGGGCTCAAGTAAGGATCGCCTTTAATTAAAGGCATAGTCTTTCCAGTGTAAACAATTCGGCTCACCGTTTAGGATCTGGCAAAGCTTTTACATGGACTAAGGCCAGTCCTCCACTTGGTCACACATCACAAATCAGTAGCATAACTGCTTTCTGTGCATACGCTCAATTTTTGATGAATCAAATTTTTTGTAAAGCCACAAAAGAAAATAAATAAATTAAAAGAAATGATATCATACAGCAATTCCACTCTGTACAGAAAGAAATGAGGCTGCTGATTGTTGGAATGAATCCAATTGAAGAGATGGCACTATCCCAGTTCAAAGCATGGGCAGATCTAAAATAGTGAACAAAAATGTTTTCATGGATATGACTGAGCCTTTAAAAATGTTTTAGCCTTTGGTAAAGATATACGTTATTTGTGCACGTATACTCGTGTTTGGTCAATGACTCGTATGACTTTTAAAGAGATGGTATATGCTATGATAATGTCTGTGTTTCCACGGTACGTTCTCATTTACTTTCCTCTGAATTAAGCTTGAAATTGAAGTATGATAAAGTTGCAGGTCCCCAGATTTGTTCAGTTCTCCCTTTCCGCCTTTCCACGAAAACAAAAGACACAGGACTATACACATCTGAGCCGTAAATGGAAACCTTCCTTTCCTGGAGCTGACTTCATTACCCCGGGTCAGTAATCATGTGTTTGATGGCCATGAAAGCTAATGAACTGTGGCCACATTGTTTTCTCTAGCCACGCAAAACGCTTTTATTGCAACGCATCCATCATACACCATGCGTGAAGATAATAACGTTTTCAACACGGTTCAGTGACTGATCGATTTTGCCCGTGTTGTCAGGGTATTTAAATCAAGACGTGAACAGTCGTTGCAGAGCATCGTGAAGCCGACTTAAAAAGAAAGTGCACGCAAGCCATTGTATCATATGTAGATTTCTAAAATCTCTTTACCTTTTAGGGCAAGCAAGCCATTCTATCGTATGTAGATTTCTAAAATCTCTTTACCTTTATCTCCCAAAAGTCAAGTCAGCCAGTCACGCATGTATAACCTTGATCAATCGAACAGTACGTATTGGTGTAAAACAGTGTTTTTGATAACTCACAAAAATTAGCAAAAGTGCTTGCAATAAATGTGTAATCTTGATCTATTGAACACGACCGCTTGGTATAGCCAGGACTACAGTTACTCTCTGGAAGACAAGTGAATGCAGCGTATAGGCCCAGATAACCTTGATATATCGAAATCGATGTCTTGGCATAGAAAGAGCGAAAAAAAGCAGAAAAGAAAACAGTGTTTGGGGTTTCTCTCCAAAAAAAACACGCACACTGTGCCTTTTCTGCACACGCACGAAGCTGGCGAAACGTTGCCAACACAATTTTAAAGTCGCTGAAGTTTTGCAGACGACACTTTTAAGTGTGATGGAGCGAAGAGTGTCAGACTGAAACCTGACTCCATATTTTTGTCTGTGGTGGTTATTTCAAGAAAACATAACTCTCACTTGATCAGATTTTACTGGCCTATCATAAAGCTCGAAGGAATATTTAATTTTCCAAGTGACGTCTCAGGCGCCTTTCCATTTAGACATTTACGAAAATCCATAGTCCAACCTAACGTCACTCCCTCACCACTCGTGAGCGTGTGAACTGGGTAGAAAGACCAACTCAGTAAACTTAACTCCAATCCATGAGCAAAAAGTTGTAAAACTGGTGCCCCAATGTGTCAAGAAATTTCAAGGCCTGGGATTGTCTGTGAGACCTGAACATAGTTTTGTCGTAAATGTGTGAATGTTCTGTACTAATCCATCATACAATAGTTTGACGATACAACGAAGAATAATCCGTCATTCCATGAAAGCGTCGTAAACACTCTATTCTTGACTTGCATGGTAACAGAGTGAAGAATAACGTTACGGCTGATTTTAAAGTCAAAGGTGTAAGAACAAAAAAAAAAAAGCGAATAAATGAGAATCCTCAAAAATTGGACGTCTGGTTTGGCAACATTCATGTGTCCAGTTTACAGACATAAGTGACTGACGCCGTTTCGAATTTGCATGCAAGAATTCTAAAAATGTTTCGGTTCTTCGACGTCGGGTCTGAATGTTGTCTTGAAACAAACAATGTGGCCCGTTTTAACATTATTTTGAATCAAGAGAACTGTGACAGCAGGGGAAAGCAAGGGGGAAAGCTGGGTGTTGGTGGTTTGGGCGGGGATGATGGGGGGAAAACGGGCCTCTTTGTGCTTGGAAAGCCTCGCGACTGCCCAGGAAAACAACACGCTTTGTCAACACGAGGTCTCGGACTGGTGCCAAGACAGACAGCACTGATCAAGAAAAAGGATAAGAGGGGAGGACTACGCACCATCTCTGACTGGAAGGGGTCGTGCCTTAGGCCTCACGTACACGATACCGGCAAAGCTAATTGCAAATGGCTGCACGTCCTGTATCAGTTTTACGGTCTATAAGGCATTTGAAGACTCCATTGATATTGTGTCACGTATATAAGGCGCACTGACAAGATGGTACGTACATGGAAAAACAAGTCAGCAGAAACAACCTGTGGTTCCATTCAGTTTCCGATTTTTTTCACGTTGAACGTCGCGTGTAAGTGCCCAACATGAGGTGTTTGCTTTTACAATAAATGGCGTTCGTCACACTTTTGTTTTCACGTTGCACGTGTTTTTTTCAGCAACTACAAGCAACACCATTTGGACTGTCTCCACTCTCATTCGACCAATGGTTTCAATTGATAAATCAAAAAACGCTGAATATCTCCTTTTTTCTGCATCTACAAGCATTACCCTTTGGGTTGTCTCCACTCTCAATCGACTTGCGGTTTTAATTGTTAAAGTTGAAAGCTGCTGAATAACTACTTTTTCTTTTGCACTTTGATAAGTTAAAGTGTTCATAAGGCTGGATGGAGTCTACCGAATTTGGGACGCGTCAATTGGGCGAACGACCCATTTCAATTCTACTTCCTGATCTCAGGAGTGGACTGCAGTCTTCTGATAAGTGGAATATCGGCTTACACATTGTGCAGTGTGTGGGGTCAGCGCAGCACGTGGCCACTGGGCTGCATTCAACATCGAGACGAAACAGGATCGGCTCCGTTTTGATGTTCAACAATTGTGGGGTGAAGCTTGCCGATCAGAATGCATCTAAGGGGCTCCGCTCACATATGTAACTTCAGCAGGACCGACGATCACGCACTGCAGATTATCCCAGCCCGCTACACGTTGCATGAAAGGAAAACAGGCCAAGTACTCGTCATAATCCCTATCGCGGCATAAATAATAGGCAGTGCGTCGTCTGTGCCGCTGAAACTGCGCGGGTATATTCTGCCCATAAATGCATCGTTGGACGTTCACCACTGCATAAGAGTCTAGCCGCGGATTAGAGTTGACCGCGTGTAAGCAACCGCTTCAAGCAACACTTGTGTTAACTTATTCAATGCGTTCAACTTCGCTGTCTCGTGTAGCTGGAGCTTTAGAGCTAGGGGAAAAAAGGCAGCAATGTAAACGTTTTGCATCACGATTGGTTTCATCCTGCTGTCACGTCGAGCCTCTCGGGATAAGAAAACATTAATCTTCAGCGAGTCAGGCAAAATAGCGCAGACTTAAACGTACCGATGTCCCAGGGCACTTCGTGTCTGGTAGCAAGCGCAAAAGTCGTCGTTGTTGTTCACACTTTAACTGATTTTCCAGGATTAACTTCAAGCCTGCGGAAATAACAAAAACCGTTCTGCGATCGCAAGAAGCTAGCAGAAATAACATTTCTCTCTTCGACTAATGCCAGGAAATGACAAAAAAGCTGGCAGCAAAGATCGATGCAAAACTTAAGTCTTCTTTGAGGTATTGATGGGCTAGCAATTTGTCTTCAAGACGCCGTTTACCTTTTCAGAAAACGCATTCTCTCACTGCGGGTTTGTAGTTTTTAGACAAAGTAAGGTCACGTTGCTGATAAAATGTCAGGTAGAAGAGACTGAAAAGTAGGTTACCTTTGAAGGTGCAATGCAGCCTACTTTACGAATAAAGGCACGCCGGTGTAATGCGTTCAGCTTTCTGACGGCATTCAGCTCTCTGATTCGATATATACTCGAGACTGAAATGTTGTTTCCTGGTCGAATTAAAAAAGTACTCTTATTTAAGGAAAAAAAGCATATCAGTTTCTTGCAACGTGAGGACATTGGTGGTGAAATTGAATAGATTTCACCCCAAAATTCGATTTCTTCGAAAACGTGCACCGAGTGGTTACGTCCCTTGAATGAGAAGGGAAGGACTTTTAGGATGAAGCAAATTTCTGAGTTTAAATTAAAAAAAAATGGTTAAACGAATTTGACCCCATGAATGTAAAGTACCTAAGGTCCGATCATCAGTACTATGGAAGGGAGGGGGCTTTTTATGTGTGGAGTTTATACAAGATCAACGAGGCCGAATCAGAAAGCAGAGTGCCGTCAGAAAGCTGAGGGCCCCAAAGGGTTTAAAATCGTGATCGTGATTGGCGTTTTTTGACCTTTCTGTGACCGTGATTGCCGACATTTCCATTTCTGTGATCGTGATGGGCCTTTGTCCGTGATCCGTGATGACAAAAAAATCAAGTCTCGTGATCGTGATCGTCATTTGTGTTCGTGATCGTGATGGGCATTATTGCAAAGCATTTTATTTTCAACGTACATTTTTCACAGCTGTATCACTCTATGATCCTCTATTCGTCAAGGTGTTTTTGATCGTGAAAACAAAAATCAAGGTAACTGTGATCGTGAAAGCTAAAATTTCCCTTCCCGTGATCGTGATGATACACCCCCCCCCCTTTGGGGCCCTCAAAGCTAAATGCGTTACACCAGCCAGAGTGGCATTCATCAGTGTGTTGGACATTGGGAGAAGGAGTCACCCAGCAATTCGTATCTTCATTGACAAAATGACTGCTATTGCTGAAGTAACAAAACAGAAACAATGAACAGTGAACTCGGCTCGACATATGATACACATAATGTACGTGAGCAGAGTCCTTCCCGTGTAAACAGTTCTGCTCTCTATTTCTAGATACTAGATGGGAAGGGGGGGGGGGGGGCTTAACGTTCTCACAGGAAGCTACCTATTAGGGACATGTATGTGGTGATATGCTAGAGACCTGGTAAAAGTGAGGACGAAGGGAGGATGACGGGGAGGTAAAAAGGTTCAGATTTTGTTCTATGCCTTGGTTATTTTTGTGTGGGTTCGAACCCACTGTGTCCATCAAGCACTGAGGATAGGTATATAACAGAAATATATAAATTTCCAAAATAAAAATCTGTATAAAAAGTTTAAAATTTCAGAGCCATTTTTTTTAAAATCAAAGAGTAAACAAGTGACTAGGTTATGTACAGGGAGAGATGTAAAAGCAAATATAAACAGTACGCAGATGTTATTTTAGATCTACCCATAGCTTTTATATGGGGCAGGACCATCCCTCCAACTGGACACCTTAACCAACATTCGACATCCTGGCTGCTTCCTGTACTGACGTGGAATGTTTGTGATGATCTTCTTCTTCTTCAGCGTTCCAGAATTTTCTGGTTCCGTGTGAGCTTGTTTGCCCATTTGGGTTCCCCACACTATACTCTGAGAGCATAGTCAGCTCACTCCGCTTTTGTTGAGTAGGCATGCTGGGTATTTTCGTGTTTCCAGAACCCACCGAGCTCCGACATGGATTACAGGATCTTTTCCGTGCGCACTTGGTCTTGTGCTTGCGTGTACACACGAAGGGGGTTAAGTCACTAGCAGGTCTGCACATAAGTTGACCTGGGAGATCGGAAAAATCTCCACTCTTAACCCACCAGGCGGCAGCGACAGGGATTCGAACTCACGACCTCCCGATTAGGAGGCCGACGTCTTACCACCACGCCACTGCGCCCGTCTGTGATGATCGAATTACTGGAAATGTGAAAAGTGACTCTTGGTTAAAGATAGATTTAATGTCTGGCGCCTTAAATGCAATCATGTCTGGCGCTTTAAATGCAATCATTTTGAAAGGACATATCGGAGCTTCGCCAATCAAGGACAAAACAGCAAGGGATAATAATAATAAAAAAAAAAATAAAATAAAGGAAACCAAAAGAGGAAAAGAAGCTAGGATGAAGCGCTCTTGTTCCCCTGTTGTAACCAGCAATGAACCTGGTAAGGCTATGAACCAAGTGGTGAAATGGTAGAAAAAGAACAAACAACAAAAAACACAGACAAACAAACACACAAACGCAAGCACACACACACACACACACACACACACACACACACACACACACACACACACACACACACACACACACACACACACATACACACACACACACACACACACACACACACACACACACTCCCAAAACGGCGCCTAATAAGACCGATGCACCTCACTTCTTGAACACCCCCATAAAAGCACGCAATGTCTATATATATAGCTCAATTTGCATGAATGACTCTCCAAAGAACCGCTGTCAAACACCTAAACTAACTGAGTGCGCTTGTCATACGAGTGGCTATACTGTTCCTTGCTCCCAAGTGTGTCATCCGAAGCCAACCGCATCAGTCAAAATGATTACCACATCCGTTCCCGTGTCATAAAAGTCAGCCCCTTCTGAATTTAGAACCGATTGTGCTTGCTGGACCGCCGTCTTGAATTCCCTAGGTAAAGCAAGATGCAGGCAGTGATACAGTGGCTGATGGTTTACGGTGCAAGATGGGTGAGGTCGAGCTAAAGAAGCAGAACGGGGAGGAGGAGGAGGAGAAGGAGGAAGAAGAGGAGAGGAGGAGGAGAACTAGCAAAAGAAGAACAAAGTGTGTGTGCGTGTGTACGTGTGTGTGTGTGTGTGTGTGTGTGTACGTGTATGCGTGTGTGCGTGCGTGTGTGTGTGTGTGTGTGAGCGTGCGTGCGTGCGTGCGTGCGTGAGAGAGAGAGAGAGAAAGAGAGAGAGAGAGAGAGAGAGAGAGAGAGAGAGAGAGAGAGAGAGAGAGAGAGAGAGAGAGAGAGAGAGAGAGAGAGAGAGAGAGAGAGAGAGAGAGAGAGAGAGAGAGATGAAGCCTTCACGGACGGCATCATCATGCTGAATTGGACAAGTTCATGGCATCGATTTAGCAGAGTAGGAGAGCGAGTTTGGTGGCCAGATTTAATGTTTCATTGCATGGTTGTTATCTTATTCACCTGGACTAACTCACGGCAACGCACCGTACAAATAAAGCAACAAATATAAAGAAAGGAAAACATATCATTAGAGAACAAAACAACAACCACCAAACAAAGCAAACCAGAACAAAAGAAGACTTTTCTATATTATTTCTATTTTTGTAAAGTACTATTAGTTCGCTACTATCAACTATTGCTCTTTCTAGATGTTGAACATATCATTCCCACAATACCGCTAACCCGTGAATAACAATGAGTTTGAATATCTATCACATATTCTCTTTGAAGCAGCCTCAACAGTTCAAAACAACTTGCAGTTAGTCTGGTATTCACACGGACAACACACAGCGTTGTCTTTTAGTATTTTCTTTCTACGGAGCCGGGGTAACGATAACAGAACGGGGAGGTAGGGGAGGGGGTGGGTGGGGGTGTACATAGAATATACAAAGGCAATACATCGATTATGCTAAATTCAACAAATGCAGTATTAGTCCCAAGCGCCGAAGAAAGCCAATCCCGAGAAAGACAGGAAAGATGACCAATCACCAAGCGGAGGACATCTGGGAGAACAATGTTCGACAAGTTACCTTCCTTGCCAGTCGGACAAGATGGCCGCTTGGGGACGCAGCGATCGCCCCTCTGGTTTCCGTTTCCACGACAACGCACTGAACGGCAACACAAACAGTTGTGACGTAAGAAAAACAAAAGGCAAAAAGTCGTAACATCGAAACATGAATTTACAGCATAAAACGCACAAATTACACTTTAGGTAAAAATGCAAAAAAGTCAAAAGTGGGGAAAATATCAGTAGAACACGTAAAATATTGTTTAAAATCTTATGAAAAAATAGAAATGCTGAAATACAGGTACAATTATGTAATAAAAAAAATACACCCGAACAACAAAAGATACAAAACACAAACAAAAACAACAGCAATAACAATAATAACCCCACAACAACATCCTGCAAAACCATTTCAGAATTACCTCAGACATGTTCATATAAAGACAATATTGCAACACCAAAACATATATTTTAATTCAATGAAATTGTATGTTATATTGTTCCAATATTAACGACACACTGTTTTGACACAGAATACAGCAAATGGCGACTTCATTCTATCCCAACTGCATATCATTCAACATTTTCTCTTAAATTATTGATTGTAATTTAAAACCACTAGCGGCATTCTGTCTTGGGTGGAGCGTTGAACCGTGGTATAGTCATCAATTTGGTGAAACTTGAATAGGCATCATGAATTTAAACTTCACAAGATTGTAATTTGATTAAAAAAAAAAGTCCTCTGACCTAATAACAGCATTACAAAAGTAGCACAACAGCACCGAGTTTATATCTTTCAAAACACAGACACACACACGGACACCCCCCCCACACCCCTATCCACACATACACATGTAAAACCCCACCCACAAAATACACACATTCTAACAGCAATTCCCGTGAGAGGTTTTTCACAAATTTCAGAATAATGGAATAAATTGCAAAAACATGTCCAGGACTGCTCAATTAGTTATCGACAATGGATCTCAAAGGTAGGTGATCATGAATGCATCATCAGCGTCAGTTGAAAGGCTGCTCGTGGTTGGCTGAGCCAATTACGCGAAAGCCGGTTTGCTAAGGCTCGTGTGCAGAATGTTGGACTTGATTGAACAAACCAGGCTGCTGATCTGCATGCACGGTTTTGGCAGAACGCAACAGTGAATAATGCATGCGCGTAGAGTAGCGTCCAGAGATTTTTGGATCGTAAATGATTTTAACAGTTGAATGGTTTGCTTCAAGGATACGTGTTTTGCAGTCCTTTTTCTGCGTTTGAGGAGAAGAAGAAGATGAAGAAGAAGAAGAAATCCGCTTCTTCTGTCTCTCCCTCTCTTTCTCTTTGTATATCTGTGTGTGCCATCCCCCCCCCCCCCTCCCCACACACACTCCATACTTGTATCTGTTCCTGTTTCCACGAGCTTCTTTTCAAGCTTCTGGTTTCTCCATAATTGTTTTTTTCCCACTGTTGACATTGTTTGTACCTTTGATGTCTCTCTCCTCTGTCCCATTTTCTCCCTCCCCCTCTCTATTTCTTTCTCACTCTCTCGCTCACTCCCCCTCTCTCTCTTTTTCACACACAACCAACTCCAAATGTTCCCACGTGCGTGCCTTTTTATATTTAGTCAAGTTTTGACTAAATATTTTAACATCGAGGGGGAATCGAAACGAGGGTCGTGGTGTATGTGCGTCTGTCTGTCTGTGTGTGTGTGTGTGTGTGTGTAGAGCGATTCAGACTAAACTACTGGACCGATCTTTATGAAATTTGACATGAGAGTTCCTGGGTATGAAATCCCCGAACGTTTTTTTCATTTTTTTGATAAATGTCTTTGATGACGTCATATCCGGCTTTTCGTGAAAGTTGAGGCGGCACTGTCACGCCCTCATTTTTCAACCAAATTGGTTGAAATTTTGGTCAAGTAATCTTCGACGAAGCCCGGGGTTCGGTATTGCATTTCAGCTTGGTGGCTTAAAAATTAAGTAATGACTTTGGTCATTAAAAATCTGAAAATTGTAAAAAAAAATAAAAATTTATAAAACGATCCAAATTTACGTTTATCTTATTCTCCATCATTTGCTGATTCCAAAAACATATAAATATGTTATATTCGGATTAAAAACAAGCTCTGAAAATTAAATATATAAAAATTATTATAAAATTTTTTTTTTCGAAATCAATTCAAAAACACTTTCATCTTATTCCTTGTCGGTTCCTGATTCCAAAAATATATAGATATGATATGTTTGGATTAAAAACACGCTCAGAAAGTTAAAACGAAGAGAGGTACAGAAAAGCGTGCTATCCTTCTTAGCGCAACGAATACCCCGCTCTTCTTGTCAATTCCACGGGCACTGCCTTTGCCACGGGCGGTTGAGTGACGATGCTACGAGTATACGGTCTTGCTGCGTTGCGTTGCGTTCAGTTTCATTCTGTGAGTTCGACAGCTACTTGACTAAATATTGTATTTTCGCCTTACGCGACTTGTTTATATTTAGTCAAGTTTTGACTAAATATTTTAACGTAGAGGGGGGAATCGAGACGAGGGTCGTGGTGTATGTGTGTGTGTGTGTGTGTGTGTGTGTGTGTGTGTGTGTGTGTGTGTGTGTGTGTGTGTGTGTGTGTGTGTGTGTGTGTGTGTCTGTCTGTGTGTGTGTGTAGAGCGATTCAGACTAAACTACTGGACCGATCTTTATGAAATTTGACATGAGCGTTTCTGGGTATGAAATCCCCATAAGTGTTTTTCATTTTTTTGATAAATGTCTTTGATGACGTCATATCCGGCTTTTCGTGAAAGTTGAGGCGGCACTGTCACGCTCTCATTTTTCAACCAAATTGGTTGAAATTTTGGTCAAGTAATCTTCGACAAAGGCCGGGATTTGGTATTGCATTTCAGCTTGGTGGCTTAAAAACTAATGAGTGAGTTTGGTCATTAAAAATCTGAAAATTGTAAAAAAAATATTCTTTTTATAAAACGATCCAAATTTACGTACATCTTATTCTTTATCATTTTCTGATTCCAAAAATATATAAATATGTTATATTTGGATTAAAAACAAGCTCTGAAAATTAAAAATATAAAAATTATTATCAAAATTAAATTGTCCAAATCAATTTAAAAACACCTTCATCTTATTCCTTGTCGGTTCCTGATTCCAAAAACATATAGATATGATATGTTTGGATTAAAAACACGCTCAGAAAGTTAAAACGAAGAGAGGTACAGAAAAGCGTGCTATCCTTCTCAGCGCAAGTACTACCCCGCTCTTCTTGTCAATTTCACTGCCTTTGCCGTGCGCGGTGGACTGACGATGCTACGAGTATACGGTCTTGCTGCGTTGCATTGCGTTCAGTTTCATTCTGTGAGTTCGACAGCGATTTGACTAAATGTTGTATTTTCGCCTTACGCGACTTGTTATTCTCTGTCTCCGCATGTTTCCCTCTCTATCTCTAACAATCTATCCTACTCTCTCTCTCTCTCTCTCTCTCTCTCTCTCTCTCTCTCTGTTTCTGTCTCTCTCTGTCTCTCTGTCTGTCTGTCTGTCTCTCTCTCTCTCGAGTCTCTCTCTGTCTGTCTCTCTCTGTCTGTCTGTCTGTCTGTCTGTCTGTCTGTCTCTCTCTCTCTCTCTCTCTCTCTCTCTCTCTCTCTCTCTCTCTCTCTCTCTCTCTCTCTTTATCCTTTCGTAATAAAATTCTGAGTTCTGAATTCTCTCTCTCTCTCTCTCTCTCTTTCTCTCTCTCTCTCTCTCTCTCTCTCTCTCTCTCTCTCTCTCTCTCTCTCTCTCTCTCTCTCTCTCTCTCTCTCTCTCTCTCTCTCAGTTTTCTGTCTCAAGCTCTGTCGTTGATCCTTAATCTGTTTCCCCGATGCAGAGCCACAGACCGAAAGGTCAATGGTGTGCAGAGAGGATGCGTTTCGTGTCCGATGTCTCCTTCATTCTCATCACTGTCACCAAAAGACCCAGTTGTGCAACGGGGAAAGAAACTTGAAGAAGAAAGATCAGGATAAAGTTCGGATCCACGGAGACGGGGCAGAATTAAACAACCATGGAAACGTGAAAAAGACAAGAAGAATATAAAGCAGAAAAAACAATTTTTGAAGACTGTGAGTGGCAGCGTTACCTAAGGGACTGAATGTCTGGTGCGTGCATTTCTTTGTTTTTATTTCGGGGGAATGGAATCCTAACTGTTAACAGTAACCTGACCTATTCTGCACCCTTCACCAGTGATTAAGGAAAAAGTGACAGAAAAAAAATCTTCCGATCAATAGTCAGACCAATAGACGCATGCACACTGACAGGAATCGCAGGCAACGTGATGTGTTTATAACTCTGTACTGTCACTGGTTGAGGGTTCGAGCCCAGAAGAGAAAATACCGAAAGAATTGTCACGCATGCTTACTTGTCAGCAGTGCCGACTCCAACAGGGAGCTTTCAACACGCATCTAGATCGTGGTGTATATATTCAAAGTGTCAATATTCATTGTTAGCAAAAACAAATGCTTGGTGTACGACGTTGTGGACATGAATGATTGAAATTGATATTTCGTCGCACCCGTGGCCAATAAGGGGCGGGTTTTTGAAATCACACAAGAAAAATTCACCTCTTAAGAGTTCCCCCTCCCTTTCAATGCCTTGCTTTCTCAGAGTTTATTTCAAAGAATCTTTAAACTTCTCTCCATTTTAAGGTTCCTACTCTCTTAAGACATGACTTTTTTTTTTTAAGAATGTTTGTTGGTCTTTCAAAGGTGACCTTTGCAAATACATGTACCAATACAATACCCCGAATACAGTTTATGGTAGCCCATTTTGGTAGTAAGAATGAAACAAAACTACAATCACACACGCACATTACAAGAAAATGGCGTATGTATGAGACTCAGAAGATTCTAATACACCAAACTGCGTGAAAAACCGCTAGGCTAATACAAGGTCTTTAAGGATGTCTACACTAGCAAAGGCTTCCGAAATGGTAGATCGAGGATCATACAGCCTTTTATGAGGAAATAAAAGTGCGAGCAAACTTTACTTCGCCTGGGTGAGAATGCCACAGGCGGGACAGAGACAGACAGGGAGTCACCAACACAGACGCCCTCGTTTTTATACACACCCCCCTAACACCAGCCATTTCCAGCATGCATTTCTTCCTCAAGCTCTCTCGTGCCCCTCCCCCCTCCCCCTCCCCTACCTTATCCTGTCCCCTGTCCCCTTGGCCGCTCTTACCTTCTAAGTTCGGTGTCGCTGATTGTTAAAAAAGGGAACATTCAATGCCCCCAGGGCTTTACCATAAGAACCCTGTGTCATTCTATGTCCGTAACGCGGAGCCCGAGGCCTTTTCTTCTGAAGGGCACTCCGATTAGTTCTCTGCTGTTTTCGAGGAAATAAGGAGGGCCACACATTACAACAGACAGAAGCCCTACTTTTAAGTTCATGTTTGTAAATTGAGAAGAAAGGCTTGGAAAAGAAACAGCTGAGCTTGTAAAAAATACGACTAACCTTTTTGCCATTAATGTCACTGTTAATTTGCCAGGAATGTCATCGTTAATTTGCCAGGAATGTCATCGTTAATATCACAGCTGTTAGGAATTTGCCTACAGCCATTGAGTCCAAATTGCGTCTTCACAGAGACGGCGCCATCTTAAATTAAACAATCTTTGTTGACCTTTCCTTGACCATTAATCGTACCAGTCCTAGTTTTCACTTCCACTAGAACTACCATCACCATTTCTGTCCTTTTCTTCGACGTCTGTTTACCAGCAGGTAAGGCCTTGCCTACAGCCAATGATCCTAAATGGTGTCTTCACGGACAAAGCGCCATCTTGAAATTAGAAAATCTTCGTTGGTCTTCAGCTGGCTAATTATCACAACAGGAAAAGTGTTCACGTACTATTGAACGACCATCGGCGTTTCTGCCCTCGCCTTTAGCGTCTATTTACCAGCGCCGGATAATAATATTCTGAATTCGGTGAAGGGTGTTTTGAAGGAGTAAGACACGCGTCTCAAGTAGACGACAATAACTTTTGGGAGAACATCTACTGCAGTTCCTCATGAATCAACCTGAACAAAGAGGAAGTACGTAATTGAAATCTAGGTACCTCGCAGTACTACATCGTATAACACCACATGACACTAACAGGGCGGGGACGTAGCTCAGTTGGTAGCGCGCTGGCTTTGTAGCCAGTTGGTCGCTATCAGCGTGGGTTCGATCCCCACGTTCGGCGAGAGATTTATTTCTCGGAGTCAACTTTGTGCAGACTCTCTTCGGTGTCTGAACACCCCCGTGTGCACACATGCGCACGAAAAAGATCCCACGTTCACAGCGAAAGTCTCAGGGCTTTGAAAACACGAAGACACGCTTGCATCATCTCTCGTCTCTGATTATCATGATCGTATTTCGATACTTTGACGAGGCAAACCCAATGCTGGTGTGTCGAAGAAGACAGCAAGAGCGGGCTTGTTCGAATCAAAGTATCACACCATATCTTCAGCGTATTACCAATACCTGTCCCAATATAGACCAGTTGGTCTAAGAGGACGTTAAACCCCAAATAGTCAGTCAGTCAGGACACTAACTGCTCGTGGGTACAAACCATCTCGGCCAGTACTTCACACAAAAATCAAAACAAGATTGTTCCTGATTAGATTTGAACGCATGGCACCCCGATCCCCCCTACATCTTGCTTTGTCGCATTGTGATTATATATGCGTAACTATACCGGGCAAAATAATCACGAGACTTTTTTTTTTCAGATGTATTGTACAATTATACATCTGCATTTTTTCCGGCCAGATACTTATGTTGGGGTGAAGATTCCTTTGTTATCTGCTCTTCAACCAACCTCTTTCTCAGCGTGTATGGGTTGGAACTCCCACATGCACACGGGTTTGTACGTGTATGACCGTTTTTACCCTGCCATTTAAGGCCCCCCCCAATAAAAAAGTCTGTTTACGGTAACAAAGGCACACAAAAAAAATAGGGTCGGTAGGTCGGGATTATTTGTTTTCTCCCAAAAACCATATTTTTAAGTTATTTTGCCAAAAAACAAAGACTTTTGTTTTTAAACTTTTTTTTTTTTCCCCAAATGCCAAAAAAAAGTCTAGGGTCGCACGAAAAAATAGGGTCGGTCGGGATACCGTAAACAGACTATTTTTGTTGTTGTTGGCCTAAACAGCCATATTCTGTTTTTGGTAGATGCGTGATGGATGTTTTTGCATTTGTATAACCCACCGAACTTTTAAATGGATTACATGATCTGTAAGCCTCAAATTAATTTGGCAAAGTCAACTGCGCGAAATCTATCAATCAATCAATCAATGAGGCTTATATCGCGCATATTCCGTGGGTACAGTTCTAGGCGCTCTGCAGTGATGCCGTGTGAGATGAAATTTTATACGGCCAGTAGATTGCAGCCATGTCGGCGCATATTTACTTTTCACGGCTTTATTCCAAGTCACACGGGTATGGTAGACAATTATTAACTGTGCCTAAGCAATTTTGCCAGGAAAGACCCTTTTGTCAATCGTGGGATCTTTAGCGTGCACACCCAATGTAGTATACACGGGGGGTGGTTCGGACACCGAAGAGAGTCTGCACACAAAGTTGACTCTGTGAAATAAATTTCCGCCGAACCTGGGATCGAACTCACGCTGACAGCGGCCAACTGAATACAAATCCAGCGCGCTACCAACTGAGCTATATCCCCGCCCCAATCTACTTGGAGAAGCTGGCCTTACGAAGCTTTGGCCCTGAATTTGTGGTAAAAAGACTTCGTGAAGAGTTTACGAAGTCGACTTTGGGCTCAAATTACGGACAGCCTCTATTTGCGCACTTGGTCTTGTGC
>NC_090245.1:33327430-33337430 GCF_037325665.1 Littorina saxatilis | reverse complement strand
CTTGGTCTTCATAACGCTTCACATTAAAAGACCAAGCATGATCTTCAAGAGGCGAAAGAAAACTGAGTACAGCACAGAATGCAGCCATGTTATAGATTTGTTTGTATGCGTCCAAGTAAAAGAACGATGTTATTCCACGTGAAAACCTGTCCAGACACATTGGTGGCGGTGAACATTTTTGTGTACGCGGGAATACGGCTGCCTTCTTACGATATGCAGCCCTATGTTCCACCGGGAATCCAGAAGCATAAGGCGAGTAAGTCAAACAAAATAACTAAATAGGCCGTGAAAGGTAAATATGCGCCGAAATGGCTGCAATCTACTGGCCGTATAAAATTTCATCTCACACGGCATCACTGCAGAGCGCCTAGAACTGTACCCACGGAATATGCGCGATATAAGACTCATTGATTGATTGATTGATTGATTAAAGGCAAATGGAACGCGACAACCTCACAGGCCACGAACCTATTAGGGACAAGTACGTAGGAATTCTACTCACCACAGCAGAGGAGGTTCTTGAATGCCCTGCGGAACTTGATGGACATGACGTTGTAGAGGATGGGGTTGATGGCGCAGTTGATGTAGATGAGGGTGCGCGAGAACATGAGGAACCACAGGTCCATGAACTGGTGCTGGGCGAACGAGTTGTAGACCACCATCACGCGGTACGGCATCCACAGCGTGGCGAACACCACCACCACCACCACCAGCATGCGGATCACCTGCAAGAAGACAGGGAGTGAGATGTTCTGAATAGAAAGACAGTGTGAGGAGCGAACGAACAAAAGAGTTGCAGACCACAATGACGCGGTATTGCATTCACAGCGTAGTGAACACCACCACCACCACCATACGTTTCGTCTGCAAGAAGACATAGATAGAAAAAGAGTGTGAGGAGCGAACGACCAAAAGAGTTTTAGACCTGCACTACACTGTATTGCACTCATAGTGTGGCGAACACCACCCCCCCCCCAATCACCACCACAAGCATGCGGATCACCTACAAAACAAGAACGAAAGTGAGATGTGGAGGCGAAATGGGCAAAGTCAAAGGTACGGACGTTGCTAGGTTCATCTGGCGATTTGTGCCAGTGAATTCATGCGTACGACTGACATCCCTATGAGAATTAACTCCGATCTGTGCTTTGTTTACTCTTCGCTCAAATATAAAGCTCTTTTCGTTCGAAAGCAAGCCATTGCCGATGTGACCACGTCCCTCAAATGCACAGATCATCGACTACGTGAGAAGACACGCCGCTCGCTAGTGATCGGCCTACAATATCACATGAAGCTTCCCTCAGGAAAACAACTCCGCCACGACCCATAAAAACCCATCAGAGTTATTTCTGGAATTAGCCTACTGGTGATAACGAAGGTGCAAACATTCTGAAATCGAAGAGACAACGCCTAACGGAGCTCACTTTCTCTTCTTTATCTCGTTATCATTTGTTTGTTTGTCCACTCTATAGACAACTAGGTCGACGTACCTTTGTTTATAATTAAACGTTCGAATAACTAACGTTTAATTTTTTAAAATTTGTATTCTATATGCCATTAGCCTTTCGCGGGCTAGACAGAGGTAAACATAATTCTTACCACGTATACCTCCAGTTTTGAGTTTCCACGAGACCTACTTCAAAAAAGACGGCTTACACAACTTTCAGTTATTTTCCTTTGAGCATCAAGGATGTGCAGTGACCAAAGAGACACGGGGGACGCACTTTGAAAGTCTGATCACCCGAAACGTTTCGCCTCTCCCTTATATTTTAATAATCTTCTGAAGTTTGTTTCCAGCTCAGACGTTTTCAGATCCTAACAGGATACGGAAACTTGTAAACGTCTGAACCATGGATAAGGTAGTTCACGAGTAGCCGTTAAAGGTCAAAAAGGCAATACCCTAGATATGCTGGCATTGTTCCCCTTCCCTCATTGCACAAAGTAGAACTTGGACTGTCTGGAGGTACCTTTCTTTCCCTAATTCTTTTGTAAGCCATTTTCAAGGTTTCCAAAATTATAACTTGACATCATTTTTAAAAGATCTCTCATCTGCGTTTGAGCACCGCTAAGCAGCAAGAACAGGGGGTAATCAAGGGGGCCAGGGCTGAGGTGCACGACAAAGTTTCCAACCGGGTGAGAGCCAGCCGCCGTCTTGGATTGGTTGAAATAGAGATTTGTTGTGATTTCAACCAATCAGACCCCGCGGTGTGTTTTCACCCGCTTGGGTGGCTCCCACTTTCGCTTCGTGCAACCTCCGCTCAGGTACCTACATGGGCAGATCAGTGGTCAGTTGAGCCCAGGATCACAGGCTCGAATCGAGGGCCGTCATAGAAAGACATGTAAGCGCAAGGTAACACAGAAAGAACCGAACTTTCAGGTGTCATTAGAGCACGTTCTACTTGACCCCTGACCAAGGGTGATCACATTGGTCATATCTAACTGAAGGTTGGGGTATGGAACAGGAGACTGCAGGTGAAGTTTGGGGGCCTGGTAGCTCAGGTGGTTGAGCACTGGTCTTGTGATCCTCGCGTCACAGGTTTGAATTCAGGCCAGGATGGACACGGGTCAACTGTAAGTGATGACTCGGAGACAGTATTTATGTTCCACCCACGTGTCACCGCTGTAGCACGTACAAGACCTCGGTCATTCTGTCAGAAGTGCATGTGGCTGAATACTCTCAAGCCCGCACAAACCTTGGTAGTGCGACTCTTAATCTAAGCTGCTTACCGTCCACCAAAAGGAAATGACCAGATTTTCAAAGCAATGGGATATAATAAAATATGGCATTACACGAAAAAGAAATATGTGACCCTCCACCACGAAATGAGTCGCATGTCACCTCGCGCGGTTCTGCGCTAGGCTTAATATAAGTCCGGGGAGTGTCTGGTAACAGTGTGAGGGTCACCTTAGTCACATGCTTATAACTCAAACAGTTTTCGCTCTTTTCTAAAACGGTTTTCACCACTGGATAGAGCATAAACAATTCGTTAAGAAAATGTACAAATATGAAAATCATGCAAAGGGGACATGCGACTCATTCCGTGGTGGAGGGTCACATATAAGCTAAGATTTTTAAAATTCTTTATTGGAATGAATGCGTCAGCTGGCTAGACAATGTCCCAGCGCTCGCACATCGTTTAGTTATTTTTTGCGTCAAATGTTCACGTCAAACTCCCTAAATTATACCACCCTTGAAACTAACACGGGCAGGCAGACAGGAAACAATCTTCAAATCGATCACCTCAATACTGCTAGCTTCCCATCTGGATCGATTCCTAAAATCGAAAGTTCCCCAAAACACGTCTTCTCGTCTGGCAACACTCTTTAAAATGATGAAAGAGCAGGGACACCCGCTCTGACAGTTAGCTTCAGCTACATCGTCGTTTCAAAAGGGAGGCTATTTGCTCTTCTGTCTGCCAGTCGAGACGAAAAGTATGTTACGAGCGATCTAATTTTACCACACTTCATCGAGTTTCGTTGGTATGGTTTTCTGTAAAGACGCGTTTTGATTTCCGGGCAGAGGGAGATGGTTTGTATTTGACGTGGTGCTAGCGTGATGCGCTTGGACGTAGATCAATTGTTGAAGGGATGGGACTAAAGGGGATGAATGTCCGCCCAGAGAGGGGTTTCGTATAGTTGACTATTACGGTCACCTTGAAGAAGAAGAAGAAGACAAAAAGGAGAATGAAGAAGAAGAAAGAGAACAAGATACAACAAAAGCAAGAACAACAAAACAAGAACAACAGCAATGACAAAAACAACAAAAAGAAGCTCGAAAAAACTATTCAAGATATTACAAACCAAGTTGAAAAGAAAGTATTAAAAAAATCACAAAGAAAGGCGATTTTATGGAACGTTTACTTAGAGACACAAACGGAAGATTCAAGGGAACTTCGACATACGTATCTGTCTTTTAAGTAGACGTAAAAAATAAAACTGAGAAAAATTAATGATAGATTATTACTGATCTCTGGATGTTGTTGCTTCTAAGCAAAATGACTTGTGTGTGTGTTGAAAAGAAAGTAGTTTGACAGGAAGACAAATAGACAGGTAGTGAAATCCGAATGCTCTTCTCTCGTTTTACAAATCACATGGACGGAAATGGCAGATCCGCTATCGTTCTTTCTTTCTTTCTTCGTTTACGCAATCATGGGCGGTTTTTAGGTGTACGACCGTTTTTATCCCGCCATTTAGCAGCCATACGCCGCTTTCGAGGGGGGGGGGGGGGGGGGGGAGGGGGTGGAGTGGGTGTAGGGGGGAGGGGGGAGGAGGGGGGGGGGGTAGATCCAAACAAATTGTTCAAATGTCATTTTCACGGAGACTGTTTGGCGGATCTAGCCCAGATTACAGTAGCCATTAGAACTACTCTCCTACATCGATGCAAAATCAAAAGTGCCTGAGCCAAAATAAGAAGAGGCCTTAAGATGGCCTTATTTGGGGTTGACTTTGAGCTCTGCTTTCACAGCTTGTTTGAGGTCATGGATGCAGTGAAACTTCTAGGCAAAGAGTCTGATTTTCAAAGAGGGACAAGAAGAAGAAGAAAGAGGGAATAACCAGAAATCGCAAGGGGGGAAATCGGGTTTGAAGAATGTACAAGACAAAAACGGGATCATTTGGACTTTTCGGAATAGAGGTACGGCCTTTATTTTGTGGAAACTGGCATTGTCACGGAGGAGAAGGGCAGCTTTGATTCATGTAACTGTCTTTAAATTTGTTGAAATTTCATTTTCATCTCTCTTTTTGTAGATAAATCGGGTTTGAAGAATGTATAAGACAAAAACGGGATCATTTGGACTTTTCGGAATAGAGGTACGGCCTTTATTTTGTGGAAACTGGCATTGTCACGGAGGAGAAGGGCAGCTTTGATTCATGTAACTGTCTTTAAATTTGTTGAAATTTCATTTGTTCCTCTACCCAGCTCTCTCTTTTTGTAGATAAAAGTTGCTTGTTTTTGCCGTTGCTTGATATTCTCTCAGGTGGTTGCAGATTGAATTCACTGTGGGGGACAAATGCATTACACTTTTAGTGCGTCCTACTTTCCCCCGCCTTTCTGGTGTGTTTATTTAATTAAATATTTTGAATAGGTTTTGGGCTGAGCTAAGGGGAAGAAAACTCAAAGAAAGGCTGTCTGTCCCTCTCTCTCTTTCTCTCGCTCTCTCGCTCCCTTTCTCTCTGTATCTATCTCCCCCTCCATATATGTATGTATCTATCTCCCTCTCTCTCTCACCACCCCTCTCTCTCTACACATCTTCTCCCCGTCTGTGTCTGTCTCTGTCTCTCCCTCTCTCTCTCCCCCCCTTTCTCTCTCTACACATCTTCTCTCTGTCTGTGTCTGTCTCTGTCTCTCCCTCTTACCTCTCTCTGTGAGGTGTCGCTCGAGTTACGCAAGGCACAAAGCAAACGAAAATTGCTGCACGTGTTCAATGCAACAATCCAATGTTAAAATCTTGTTCTTTTATTTTTAAATACAACAACTATGTTAAAGCAGAGTTTGACAATTGCAATACTGTTTTCAATCTATTCATGTGTTACATTTTCAATGCCGATCAAGCTTGCTTTCTAACATCAGAGACCTTTGCTCATCTTGCCGACAACAGAATATAGTGTGCGAGTTCTCTTACAATAGTGTGCGAGTTCTCTTACCATGTGCAGTTCCGGAAGTAACCAGAAGCAACAAACTTCCCTCCTCAGTTTTGGCTGTTTATAAAAGTTATTTTCACAAAATAAAGCATCCAAACATCGAATAAAAATAATTAGATTTCACATTTGTTATGATTGAAAGGTTTCTTGTTCTGAAATTGTCTCTTACTAGCTGTTCAGAAAGGTAAAACACACACACACACACACACACCCACACACACACACACACACACACACACACACACACACACACACACACCCACACACACACACCACACACACACACCACACACACACACATTCACACACACACACACACACATTCACACACACACGCACACACACACACACACACACACACACACACACACATTCACATGAAAAAGAGTGCAAAACAGGCAATAAAGCTTAGTTTGACCCTTTAATAAATGCATAAAAAGTGTTCCTTTTTCAATGATTTTTGTTACAGATTTACTACAGCTACGTTGATGAATGAAGCCTGATGCAATGACGTCAGGCGTACTTCTAAGAGTTCATCAAACTTATCTTCTTATGAAAACGAAAGTAGTTTGTTCACTCCACTTGTTATAATTATATTCTCTCAGGCGCCAGGACATGATACTGGTTCCTTGGCTATCTGGTGCACTTTTTGTATCAAAGATTTCTTTCACTGAGGTTACGTGACCGCTGTCCAAATAAGGGTACCTCCAAAATTGAACTGACAAAAGCGTAAGGTACCAATTATTTATTCTCTCAGGTACCAATTACAAAATCGATGAAAGTTCATAATAGTCATTACTAGGCAATTTTTGCACACGAGGAGAAAGTCAGATTAATTATCTACACAGATCAGGTTGTTTTAATTTGCTATCTTGCGTATTGCTTCTGTTATGCCATTTCTGCTGATGCTGATGACGATCGCATGGGCGGTCAAAAACGAGGTCAATTTTGAGAGGTCAGGTACCATGACACAAAGCTCAGTATTCAGCCGGCCATAACCGAGCGGATTGCTTCGAAACTGTCAGGATCGTTTGCCTACACACAAGACGTACTTCGGGTACAATTAGTATCGTTAGATGTTATGTACGATCAGACTTACTTTCGGTAAAATGTTGCATCATGATAGGCATTTACACAGATGTAAGGCAATATTCCTTTTTATATTTAGTCAAGTTTTGACTAAATGTTTTAACATAGAGGGGGAATCGAGACGAGGGTCGTGGTGTATGTGTGTGCGTGTGTGTGTGTGTGTGTGTGTGTGTGTGTGTGTGTGTGTGTGTGTGTGTGTGTGTGTGTGTGTATGTGTGTGTGTGTGTGTAGAGCGATTCAGACTAAACTACTGGACCGATCTTTATGATATTTGACATGAGAGTTCCTGGGAATAATATCCCCGGACGTGTTTTTCATTTTTTGCGATAAATACCTTTGATGACGTCATATCCGGCTTTTTGTAAAAATTGAGGCGGCACTGTCACACCCTCATTTTTCAATCAAATTGATTGACATTTTGGCAAAACAATCTTAGACGACGGCCGGACTTTGGTATTGCATTTCAGCTTGGTGGCTTAAAAACTAATGAATGAGTTTGGTCATTAAAAATCGGAAACTTGTAATTAAAATTATGTTTTCATTAAACGATCCAAAAACAATTTCATCTTATTCTTCGTCATTTTCTGATTCCAAAAACATATACATATGTTATGTTTGGATTACAAACAAGCTCTGAAAATTAAACATATGAAAATTATGATTACAATTAATTGTCCGAAATCGATTTAGAAACAATTTCATCTTATTCCTTGTCCGTCCCTGATTCCAAAAACATATAGATATGATATGACAGTGTTTGGATTAAAAACACGCTCAGAAAGTTAAAAAGAATAGAGATACAGAAAAGCGTGCTATCCTCCTCAACGCAACCGCTACCGCGCTTTTCTGGATTGTCAATTTTATTGCCTTTGCCACGAGCGGTGGACAGACGATGCTACGAGTGTACGGTCTTGCGGAAAAAATGCAATGCGTTCAGTTTCATTCTGTGAGTTCGATTGAGCATGACTAAATGTTGTATTTTCGCCTTACGCGACTTGTTTTCTTTTTAAACTCGTCATAGATTTGTGGACTTTCATCCAACAAACTCACGACTTCGCATGCATAGAGACAAATGATTGATACACAAAGTTTCAATTCAGTAAGACTATTTGTCCTGTAAGCACGATTGACTTTTTTGGACGATTGCTTTGCTGCAGCGATGCCGAGTCATGCGTGACCGAAAATGTGTTTTTAACAGGCACTCAGCAATAACCGCTGTCGATAGAAAACGTATCATTTTTTCTCATGTGTTTACATGACTAGCAACTTTCTGCCACTGGCCATACTCAAGTGAAAATGTGGCAGTACTTATTGCAATTGCGTGTCTGTATACATGAAAAGTCATGATGTTTTTGGATTCAAGTCCACAAACCTGTGACGGTTTTCAAAGCATTTTAATAATAATAATAATAATAACAAGAAGAGCAAACGCTCGATCGAGTCACTTTCGCAGTTCTGAATATTATATGAGGCATCAGATGGACAGGAAGAAATTGCTATTCACAACACAATGAGTCACGTTCACATAAAATTTGAGCCCGGTCACTTTTATAGTTTCCGAGAAAAGCCCAACGTTAAGTTGTGTGTTGCCGAACAGAAAAGGCTAGTTATCTCCCTTGTTTTTCTGATAACGTTCGTAAAAGGCTACAGATGTAAATACTTTGATGTAAAGAATAATCCTACAAAGTTTCAATCACATCCGATGAACTTTGTCAAAGATATAAAATGTCTAATTTTTCCTTTGACGCTGACCTGTGACCTTGAAAAAGGTCAAAGGTCAACGAAACCATCGTTAAAGTGTAGAGGTCATTGGAGGTCACGACTAAACAAAATATGAGCCCGATCGCTTTGATAGTTTCCGAGAAAAGTCCAACGTTAAGGTGGTGTCTACGGACGGCCGGCCGGACGGCCGGCCGGCCGGCCGGACAGACTAACACTGACCGATTACATAGAGTCACTTTTTCTCAAGTGACTCAATAATAATGATAAGGGTATTTATAGGGCGCAAATACTAAAATAGGTCTTAGCGCCTTACAATCTTAAATATAATAATCTTAATAATTTTCCGGAAGATTGCATAAAATGTGTGTAAATGCCTATAATAATCCAACAGTTTACCGAATTGGACGTCCGACGACGGGCGCAGTGTCGTTGTGGTAAGACGTCGGCCTCCTAATCAGGAGGTCGTGAGTTCGAATCCCGGTCGCCGCCGCCTGGTGGGTTAAGAGTGGAGATTTTTCCGATCTCCCAGGTCAACTTATGTGCAGACCTGCTAGTGACTTCGTGTGTACACGCAAGCACAAGACCAAGTGCGCACGGAAAAGATCCTGTAATCCATCAGAGTTCGGTGGGTTATGGAAACACGAACATACCCAGCATGCCTACTCAACGAAAGCGGAGTGAAGCTGACTATGCTCTCAGAGTATAGTTTGGGGAACCCAAATTGGCAAATGAGCTCACACGTAACCAGACAATTCTGGAACGCTGCTGCTGAAGAAGAAGAAGGACGTCCGACAAGGACACCCTCAATGAATTATAAATTTAGATGAGCTACTTCACTAGGACACCCAAACAGCGGAAAGACTGAATAAAGAAAACGAAGAAGAAGAAGAAGAAGAAGAAGAAGAAGAAGAAGAAGAAGAAGAAGAAGAAGAAGAAGAAGAAGAAGAAGAAGAAGAAGAAGAAGAAGAAGAACAAGAAGAAAGAAGGAAGAAGAAGAAGAAGAACAAGAAGAAGAAGAAGAAGAACAAGAAGAACAAGAAGAACAAGAAGAAGAAGAAGAAGAAGAAATACAAGTCGCGTAAGGCGAAAATACAATATTTAGTCAAGTAGCTGTCGAACTCACAGAATGAAACTGAACGCAATGCAACGCAGCAAGACCGTATACTCGTGGTCCACCGCTCACGGCATAGGCAGTGAAATTGACAAGAAGAGCGGGGTAGTGGTTACGCTATGCTGCATAGCACGCTTTTCTGTACCTCTCTTCGTTTTAACTTTCTGAGCGTGTTTTTAATCCAAACATATCATATCTATATGTTTTTGGAATCAGGAACCGACAAGGAATAAGATGAAAGTGTTTTTAAAACGATTTCGAAAAAAAAATTTTGATAATAATTTTTATATATTTAATTTTCAGAGCTTGTTTTTAATCCGAATATAACATATTTATATGTTTTTGGAATCAGCAAATGATGGAGAATAAGATAAACGTAAATTTGGATCGTTTTATAAATTTTTATTTTTTTTTACAATTTTCAGATTTTTAATGACC
>NC_090245.1:33317430-33322430 GCF_037325665.1 Littorina saxatilis | reverse complement strand
TAAATACAAAAGAGAATAGGTCCTAATATAGACCCTTGAGGGACGCCATGTCTTACTAGTGCAGTAGACGAATTCTGGCATTGTAGAGTGACATACTGTGTCCGGTCAGCAAGATACGATTTAAAGAAGTCACAGACCGAATCGTTTCTCAAATAATAGTGTAATTTTTTCAGCAATATGGAATGATCGACTAAGTCAAATGCTTTCTTAAAGTCCAAAAACAATGCTCCTGTAACTTCAGACTTGTTCATTGCTGACAGCCAAGCTTCGCAGAGAGACGTAAGAGCTGTGTGGCAAGAATGCTTGGACCGAAAACCGGATTGAAACTGATGGAACAAATTTTGTTCTTCCATGTAAGCAAGAAGATGCTTGTGCACATGCCTTTCTAATGGTTTTGACAAAACAGGCAGTAAAGAAATGGGTCTAAAATTACTTGGGTCTGAGAGATCTTTACATTTGGGAAGGGGTATGACTTTGGCGCTTTTCAATTTAGACGGAAAAAAGTTCTGCTCAATACTAAGGTTATATACAAACGTGAGCGAATCCACAATATACGGTAGAGAAAGCTTCAATAACTTCACGGGTATTTTATCAGGACCCATGGACTTTTTATTCTCCAGGTTTTCAATAAATGTTCCGACCTCATGAACTGCAATCGGAGGAATGATAAACGCTTCATTGTTTATTCTGTTCCGCTGACAGAATTCGTCCAATTTTTCAAAACAGTCATCTCTATCCCGAGAATTTGTTTCTGCCACAGAAGCCTTCAATTTATCCGCTAAAGATATAAAATGATTATTAAATTCTTCCGCAGATAGTTTTGTTAGATTAGCAGTTGACCTTTTCCTAGATTTATCAAGGATTTCATTTACTGCCCGCCAAATTGTTGCAGTATCTTTCTTATCGGAAATTAATTTATCAAAGTAACCAGTTTTGGATTGTCTCACACGGTTTAACACCTCATTCCTCTGCTGTTTATATTCGTCTGTCATCTTATTTTCCTTGAAATAATCTCTCAGAGCCATCGCCTCTATAATATCTGATGTTAACCAAGGCGGAAGTCTGGCATGTTTTACTCTATGCTGACGCAGGGGCACGTGTTTATCTATAATTGTGCTTAAAATGCTATACAATTGATCAAAAGCATCATCTGCAAGACTGAAATTAAAAACGCTCTGAAATGGAGCTTCACTAAGATCACGAAAAAATGCAGACTCATCAAAATGTCTAAAACTTCTGTATTCTATGGTCGTGTGGCCTTTTGGTCCTGATTTAGGCAAGCGCATAGAGACCGAACAAAAAATAGGCATATGATCGCTAATGCTGGAATTGGACACATACACATTAGAAACAATCTTCTTATTATCAGTATATCAGAGAGAGAGAGAGAGAGAGAGAGAGAGAGAGAGAGAGAGAGAGAGAGAGAGAGAGAGAGAGAGAGAGAGAGAGAGAGAGAGAGAGAGAGAGAGAGAGAGAGAGAGAGAGAGAGAGAGAGAGAGAGAGAGAGAGAGAGAGAGAGAGGGTCGGAGTCGGAGTCGGAAATTTTATTTGTTAGGCCTCCGGCCCATAACAAGACTGGTGACACATAATACAAGCGAACAATGTTTAAAAGAAGCAACCTTATGGACCTGCATCTTGCAACTGTGCATTTTCCAGAGAATCAGTGCGAAATCGTATAGCTTTGTAAATATACGTTGCTACGTTTTGTTTTGTCTTACCACTTGGCCATTTGTAGAATATAGTAATTGGCACATTCTAAACATGGATGGGTTCCGATAATACTTTGAGGCTATTAATTCAACTCTGATCTCATTATATGCGGGACAAACAAGTAAAAAATGAACTTCCGTCTCAAGTGTATCATCTGAGCACAAAGGGCAAAGTCTGTCTACGTTATTCACATTGGGTTTATACTGTAAATAGTGGTTATTTAAGGGTGACATACCAAATCTGAAACGTGCTAACATTCTCCTCAAATTAACATTTCTTATCTGATACAAATAACCACTCATACACAAGGACTGCTTAAATAACGAATACACATGATAAAACACGTGTGATTCAAGGGAACTATGCCAATCCTGTCTAAAGCAATCGACAAGTCTTTGGCGAAATTCTCTTACAAACGTGGAAATATCACCAACACCTTGTGCTTCCCACACTTCACCAAATCCATACTTGTACAAAACATTACGAACGTTACAAGCCCATGTCGTGTAATTTTGCCTTTGTATAGACAATAACATATTATACACTTTCTTGGGGTACCTGTTGCCATCCATCCGAGTTAATCGAAGCCAAAACTTCATACACTTTATGTGCGTTACCACAAACAGAGGATAACGTCCTGTTTCACCGTAAATATGCCTTGGTGACTTCGAATGGACACCGACAAACCTTTTAATGGCAGACAAATGTACTCTTTCAACAATTTGTTGATCAGCAGAGAGTCCCCAGACCTCCGAACCGTACGTCAAGATCGGTTGTATTTGACTGTAAAAAACGTATCAGGAGAATATTCCCCAATACTCCATAGAAGTTTGAGGATAGATGATACTCCCTTTCTCGCGCGATCAGCAAGGTCGTTTAGAGTGTGGGAAAAAGAGATTCTTGTGGACAAATAGACTCCTAAATATTTATACATGTTTACAACTTTCACTTCACTATCACCAAAGAACCATTTTTCTCGTAATGCCAAATGGCCACCGTTTCTAAACACAATTCGATTTACCCATATTTACGACTACCTCAAGCTTCTTTGAGGTGGTCAATAAAACATTTAGCTGGTTTTGCAAACCGATGGCACTATCAGAGATTAAAACCACATCATCAGCAAACAACAAAATCAATAATTCGACTAAATCCGGTGACAATTGAATACCGTGTCTTCCATTTGCCATAATGTCTTTGGTTAATTCGTTAATAAACAATGAGAACAAAATCGGTGAGCAGTTTTCACCTACGTTGCAAGCCCCTGGAGCAAATTTTTGATTAGTGCTTTTGTGAACAAGAAACAATTGACAAGTGGCTCTATCCCATCTTCCCCCTTTCCCCGTCGCGATATAACCTTCGTGGTTGAAAACGAAGTTAAACACCAAATAAAGAAAAGAAAGAAAGAAAGCAGTTTTCACCCTGTTTTAGGCCGACTGGACACATGAATACATCTGAAAGTTCACCTCCTGCTCGAACACACGTTTTCACTGTCGTATACATACTTTTAAGGGCTAAAACAATCTTTCCACACATGCCATTCTGATCCAGTACTTTCCATAGTTTCTCCCTGTGAACAGAGTCAAACGCTTTCCGAAAATCTATAAAGGCTGCATACAGTTTTCTATGTCTCAACAACTGTTTCTGTACAATTCCAAACAGTGTAAATATGTGGTCTACTGTAGAGTGATCTTGGCGAAAACCAGCTTGCTCCTCCCCAACAACTTCGTTCTCTTCTATCCAATCAGAAATACGTTTATTCAAAATAAAACTATATAATTTGCTGCATACATTCAACAACGAAACACCTCTATAATTATCCGGTGAATCAATATCATTACAACATAAAAGACTCTGCACATGCGAGAGAGAGAGAGAGAGAGAGAGAGAGAGAGAGAGAGAGAGAGAGAGAGAGAGAGAGAGAGTGAAAGAGAGTGAAAGAGAGTGAAAGAGAGAGAGAGAGAGAGAGAGAGAGAGAGAGAGAGAGAGAGAGAGAGAGAGAGAGAGAGAGAGAGAGAGAGAGAGAGAGAGAGAGCTCTTAACTCAGAACTTTATAACACAAGGACAACGGGTTTAGGTTTAGCCTAATCTTCCAACCTGTCCTTCTAACATAATGCCATCTGATGACAATTCTAAAACAAAAACAAACAAAATCAAAACATAGCAGCAATGCATCGTTAAACGGTGCCATAAACAGGCTGTTTAGTTTCAAGAATAAAGGAGAGGCGGTCGAGAGTGAGAGAGAGAGAGAGAGAGAGAGAGAGAGAGAGAGAGAGAGAGAGAGAGAGAGCGCGAGAGAGAGAGAGAGAGAGAGCGAGCGAGAGAGAGAGAGAGAGTGAGAGAGAGAGAGTGAGAGAGAGACAGACAGACAGACAGACAGACAGACAGACAGACAGACAGACAGACAGACAGACAGAGACATAGACAGAGTAAAAGAGACAGAGGGAGAGAGGTGGGGTGTATCGCACATCCCTATCGCACCTAACTATTCTTTACAGGTGCATCCTTTACGCAAACAGACCCACAGACGAACAGAAATAATACACTGTCACCACCGACCCTCTCCCCCCCCCCCCACCCCACTTCCCACTCACACATACACCATACCTGAACTCTCGAATCCGAACGGCGCTTGGACCCCGAGGCGGGCTGGCTGCTGTACGAAGCGTGCTTCTTGTCCGCGGGGCTACGCCTGCCCAGCGGCGAACGGGTGGGGCGGTCACGCGCGTGCTTCCAGCTGGTCAGCACCAGGATCCTCCCGATGAGGCCGTACAGCACGGTGGAGATGAGGAAGGGCAGGATGTAGAAGACCACCAGGTCGAACATGTAGAGCATGAGGTAGGACGACCTCTCCAGGCGGAACTGACACTTGGTGATGTCCGACCCGTCCGACAGCTTCATGACCTTGAGGTCCGTCAGGCCCAGCCAGGGCCCGCAGTACAGCGCCGTGAACACCCACAGGACCCCGATGATCTTCTTGGCGCGCGACACCGTGCACATGGTCTGGGCCCGCATGGGGTGGCAGATGGCGATGTAGCGCTCGATGGTGAAGGCGGTGATGGAGAAGGAAGAGGCGTCCACGCCCACGTACTGCACGTAGATGAGGATGGAACACAGGGCGCGGCCGAAGGGCCATTCGTCGATGCGGAAGAAAGTCTCCGGGACGGCGGGCAGCGTGGCGGACAGCAGCACCAGGCAGTCAGCCACGGCCAGCGACAGCAGGTAGCAGTTGGTGGTGGTGTGCATGGACCGTGTCCTGGCGATGACGATCACCACCAAGATGTTGCCGA
>NC_090245.1:33297430-33312430 GCF_037325665.1 Littorina saxatilis | reverse complement strand
CGTTTGCATGTCACGCCAGCTTGCTCTTTAAAAAAAAAAGGAAATGAGAGAGAGAGTCTTATTATAAAGTTATAAAGTATTAGTTCGCACTATGACAGAGAGAGAGAGAGAGAGAGAGAGAGAGAGAGAGAGAGAGAGAGAGAGAGAGAGAGAGAGAGAGAGAGAGAGAGAGAGAGAGAGAGAGAGAGATGGGAAATGGGAGGGAGGGAGGTAGCGTGGGAGGGAGGGATAGAGATCCTTGTTCTTTTTAAAAAATAGAAATGAGCAAAAGCAATTTTCTGCAAATGATAGGCAATTAAAATGCTCAAAGTAAGTCATGCCACTCTCCCGCCTGACGTGTTCATGCGGCATACAATTCCTTTCCAAAAACTTTAATGGACTAGCTAAATAGTGCCAGCACACGTGCTTCTACTTCCTCATTAGCACTTAGTGCGCTGAATGTGGAAAGGTGTCACCATGTGCCATGAGTGCCCGACATGTTAAAGAAGAACAACAAGAACATGAGGAGGAGGAGGAGGAACAGGAGCAGGAAGGAGGAAGGGGAGCAGGAGGAGAAGGAACAAAGAAGGAGAAAAAGACATTATTTTAATAAAAAAAAAGTGTGACCATTTGTTTTAAAATTATATAAATGTAATGGAAAAGAAGAATGTATGGGAAAAAAATTGAATTTTGTTTTAATGAGGGCATTATAAATAGCTGCTAAGGAAAATATGAATAGATAAGAAATAGTTATTAAGGAAAAATTAAATATGTACGAATTTTTTTTTGTGTGTGTGGATAATATAGGCAATTTTTTGTTATTTAAAAAAAAACCAAAAAAACAAACAAACCAAAAACCTTTTTTTTTTTTGGGGGGGGGGGGGGGGGATTTTAATAAACTGATTGACTGTTTAATATTTTGTATAACATAGATATATAATGTATACTTAATATAATATGTAATGAGCTGTTATTGATATTATAAGATCGTAAAATAAAGCACCTCCGTTTGTAAGCCCTAATATCTCATTGAAAAAAGCTGATTCCCCCCCCCCCCCCAAAAAAAAAAAGAAAAAAAAAGAAAAGAAGAAGAAAAGAAGAGAGAGAGAGAGAGAAAAAAAGAAAAAACAAGTCGCGTAAGCCGAAAATACAACATTTAGTCAAGTAGCTGTCGAACTCAGAATGAAACTGAACGCAATGCAACGCAGCAAAGTGAAATTGACAAGAAGAGCGGGGTAGTAGTTGCGCTGAGAAGGATAGCACGCTTTTCTGTATCTCTCTTCGTTTTAACTTTCTGAGCGTGTTTTTAATCCAAACATATCATATCTATATGTTTTTGGAATCAGGAACCGACAAGGAATAAGATGAAAGTGTTTTTAAATTGATTTCGAAAATTTAATTTTGATCATAATTTTTATATATTTAATTTTCAGAGCTTGTTTTCAATCCAAATATAACATATTTATATGTTTTTGGAATCAGCAAATGATGGAGAATAAGATAAACGTAAATTTGAATCGTTTTATAAAAAATAATTTTTTTTTTACAATTTTCAGATTTTTAATGACCAAAGTCATTAATTAATTTTTAAGCCACCAAGCTGAAATGCAATACCGAAGTCCGGGCTTCGTCGAAGATTACTTGACCAAAATTTCAACCAATTTGGTTGAAAAATGAGGGTGTGACAGTGCCGCCTCAACTTTTACAAAAAGCCGGATATGACGTCATCAAAGGTAGTTATCGAAAAAAAGAAAAAAACGTTCGGGGATATCAATCCCAGAAACTCTCATGTACAATTTCATAAAGATCGGTCCAGTAGTTTGGTCTGAATCGCTCTACACGCACGCACACACACACATACACACATACACCACGACCCTCGTTTCGATTCCCCCTCTATGTTAAAACATTTAGTCAAAACTTGACTAAATGTAAAAAGGAGAAAAAGACAAAGAAGAATAAAATGGTACAATCATTAAAAAAAAAGAAACACCCACATCATCACAACAAACGTAAACCAGGGATTACCGTAATACCACTTTCAAATAGATCCTGTGACTGTAGCTGATTGGACACATAGCCCATTCAATAAATTACACAACCCTCGTTTATCAGATTCTTGGCATATTCAAAATTCTGTATCATAAAGTCCGCCCGGTTGATGTCTCTATTTTTGTCACATTTGTTTAAACACATTCTGAAATTATCACAGACAAAATCTTAGCAAAATATCAGCGAAGTCGATTTTCGGGGGTAAATCGCTGTTGTTTTTAAATAGTGACGCAATCCATCTTTTCACGCCAACGTGACGCAAAAGGTGTTACAAAAAGTTCTTTCCATTGATTCTTCGGCTATTTTGGACACTTGCTAAGCCTAAAATTGCAAGGAAAACAAGTCCCTTTGCTTGCAAATTCTTTTGTTTGCTTGGCACTTTTGTGATGAAAACAAAAGTGTCTGTTTCCCTCGGGCTTACTTTGCAATACAATCTGAGGTTGCTGGAAACCCATTCTGCTCATTGTCGCAATGGAAATTCGTAGTAATGAGAAATAGGCTTACGGATATTTCCAAAGATGACATTTCCCGTATAAACTCTGTCTGACTGCCTGTCTTTTTGTGTCTGTCTGTCTGTCTGTCTGTCTGTCTGTCTGTCTGTCCGAAGCTTACTCTTTCTCTCCCCATCTGTATTTGTGTGTGCTTATATATGTTCATTTGTGCGCGTCAGTAAGTGTGTGTGTGTGTGTGTGTGTGTGTGTGTGTGTGTGTGTGTATGTGTGTGTGTGTATGTTTGTTTGGGTATATGTGTGTATGCGTGCGTGCGTGCGTGCGTGTGTGTGTGTGTGTGTGTGTGTGCGTGTGTGTGTGTGAGAGAGAGAGAGAGAGAAAGCTAGTGAGAGCTTGTCGTGGGGGATAGAGAGAGAGAGAGAGAGAGAGAGAGAGAGAGAGTGAGAGAGAGAGAGAGAGAGAGAGAGAGAGAGAGAGAGAGAGAGAGAGAGAGAGAGAGAGAGAGAGAGAGAGAGAGAGAGAGAGAGAGAGAGAGAGAGAGAGAGAGAGAGAGAGAGAGATATGGTGGGGGCAGAGAGCTTTTGTGACAACGCATGGGGGAAACAGGTGGGGTTTGTTTTTCGCCAGGGCGAATAATTCCAATTAATGCTGGTTGCACTCTTTCCTGCAGGTAAAAATGAGACCTTTTATTTCTACGAACTCCTTCAGTCCAGTTCTTGCTCATATAAAAAGTGTGTAATGCGCTCTTTGGCTTCGTTAGAACAGGAAGACGAAGAAGAACATGACGAAGAAGGAATATGAATAAAACCGAAGCACAAAGGCAGCTCTTTTTGTTCCTCTTCTTCTTCCGGTTGTTCTTCTGAGTCTTTTTCTTCTTCTTTCGATTTTCACAGCGGCTTAGTTTCGAGATAATTGTATTATGTGAGCTATTAGTGCCCTCTCTAACCCCTATTTTGCTCGAACCATTACGTATCATTACAAGTTTTGTGACTCTTGTTTTCGGCTGTGCGAAGATTTTCCTTTCAAAACTTGAAAGAAGAGGCAAAAAGTCGCTGAGAAATATTGAATTTATCTCGATCCTTTTTAAAGAAGCAAGGAACTTGTTTTTCATTGCAGTCTATAAGAACCTCGCTTATAAGAAACATCGCTTACAAGAAAGGACTTTTTATTTCCCTGCCAATTGTCTTCTTTCTTCCACTTTGAATTCTCCGATAAGAAACACTCCGTTATGAGAAAGCCTCGATTATAAGAAATTTAGTTTTGTCTCCCTTGACACGCATGTCCTTGGATATCAGAAAGAACCATTAACACACACACACACACACTAGCACACACACACTCACACACACATACATACACACACACACACACACACACACACACACACACACACACACACACACACACACTCACACATGAGCGCGCGCACACACTCACATATTTATTTATGGGGTTTTTAATCTTCCATTTTTAGTTTTTGCACTGTGTTATGTCATTCTCAAAAAATCGTTCATGGGCGTTCACCAGCTGTTAGTTTGCCATCCGAATACCTTTTGTTTTGGTACATAGAGCGTTTTGTTTCCTTACAATTTATGAATTTTTGTTTTACACTAGCCTTTTACTCAGTGTTGTTTGGTTTGTTCTTGTTTTTGTGTGTGTTTTGTTTGTGTGTGTTTTTTGACACGCTCAATTTTTATAAGTCGAGAAATGACTGAAAGACGATGAGAAATACTGTTCTATAAAACGTGCTTTCAGCTTTACATCACAAAGCTTGCCAGGCTGACATTCTTCTTGTAAACGTTGTGTGTAGTCTCGGTAAACAACACAAAATCTAAAAGTATTCGTCTGTGGCATCCAAGACACAAATAAACCTCTCCGGTTAGAAGTTTGTCTTGGGAGTAAGGATAAGTTGTAAGAACAGACGTAGCCTTAACGTTCTCTCCTCGTAAAATGAAGTTCTATCCTAATCTCTCCCAGTAAATACTTATTAGTGTTTCATTGACTGTATTTACTGAGGAATTATGCTGAGCTCATCATCATTCATGCTTGATCGTATCTTGCTTACCCTTTATACAAAAAGCAGTTTACCGGCACGGTTGGCCCAGTGGTAAGGCGTCTGCCCCGTAATCGGGAGGTCATGACCTAACCTTGACCTCGCGACCTGTTTGTTTGTTTGCTTAATGCCCAGCCGACCACGAAGGGCCATCAGGGCGGTGCTGCTTTGACATATAACGTGCGCCACACACAAGACAGAAGTCGCAGCACAGGCTTCATGTCTCACCCAGTCACATTATTCTGACACCGGACCAACCAGTCCTAGCACTAACCCCATAATGCCAGACGCCAGGCGGAGCAGCCACTAGATTGCCAATTTTAAAGTCTTAGGTATGACACGGCCGGGGTTCGAACCCACGACCTCCCGATCACGGGGCGGACGCCTTACCACTATGCCAACCGTGCCGGTCTGCGATGGTGTAAATGATCGCTTAAGACCGCTACTAACTACAGCCGAACCAAGCCGAACTAGTTCGGCGAACGTTCGGCGACGTCATCAAATCAGGGGATTCCTCTATTTTTGGGTTGCACCTGTAACATCGTGGTTCGCCGATAAAATCCTGCAAACATTCGGCGCGTCATCGGCGAACTGACTTCTCATTGGTTGAATATTTGCCGTGTATCTTCATCCTGGAAGAGTGACAATACTGACGGCTATAAGGCTGTCAACCGATCACGAGTCTTCTAACGTGATATTTATTGATCAAGTGACCGGTGTCACCGATACATTTCGCCGCTAGTTAGTACACCGAACCAGGCACGGTGTAACATTCGCCGAACGTTCGCCGACCTAGTTCGGCTTGGTTCGGCTGTAGTTAGTAGCGGGCTTTACACGAAAAGGAATGCAACGTCTGCAGTAGATCGAGGGCAGTGTTTACTCTATAATGCTACTCTTACACTGTGCCGAATTGCCCTTGCGAATAGCATATTACAATAATTCACAGTGATCGGGACATGGTCGCATGACATTCGTAAATGTTCTTAACCATTCGTCTCTTGTTTTGAACATAGCAACATGTTCCTAATATTCGCAAGGTAGTCATTTTCTTAACATTTTTGTAACGTATTCGTAAGTATTCGCAAGACATTCGTAATCATCGCAATGTATTCGTAACGCTCGCAAGGCATTCGCAACTATTCGTTATGCCTGTCTTACGCTGTGCCGAATATCCTTGTGAACATTCGTATTCATTGCCATGTATTTGTAACGCTCGCAAGGCATTCGCAAACATTCGTTATTCCTGTCTTACACTGTGCCGAATATCCTTGCGAATATGGATTCGTATGCATTCACAATGATCGGTAGACATTTGCAAGCACTCGCAACCATTTAAAAGACATTCGCAAGGATTCGTAAGGTTTCGAATAGTCAATATGTGTCCTGTCCATTAGTCACTTTTTTGGGCCAAATGCAACATGTTCATAATTATACACATTTCTTGCGAATGTCTTACGAATGGTTGCGAGTGCTTGCGAATGTGTACCGATCATTTCGAATGCCTTGCGAGCGCTACGAATACCTTTACGATGATTACGAATGGCTTACGAATACTGAAGAATATGCCTTCCTTGCGAATATTAGGAGCATGTTGCTAACATTCGCAACAAGAGACGAATGATAGCGAATGGTTAAGAACATTTACGAATGTCTTGCGACCATGTCCCGATCATTACGAATTATTGGCGAATTCTATTCGCAAGGGAAATTCGACACAGTGTAAGAGTAGTATTACGAACAATGCAAATTGCAAAATCGCTTTATTCGTAAAATGTTTGCAAGCACTCGCAACACTCGCAATGCCACTCGCAACGTTCCAAATACATCCGCAAGACATTCGTATATGGATTTGTATGCATTCGCAATGATCGGTAAGGCTTCATATTTTCAATATGTTTTCCTGTCCATTCGTCTCTTTTTTTGGCCGAATACAACATGTTCATATTCGCAAGGATATTCGGCACAGTGTAAGACAGGCATTACTGCCATGTTAGTGTTTGCATGTTGTATTTTGTGGTGTTAAGTTCAAACGTGTTTAAGCTAAATATCTTTGAACATAGTGCGCTCTGTTCTTTGAATTATCATTCCATGAATAATATTTTTTTTGTTACTCATTCTTGAGTTTAGTCCATCTCAGATTTGTAAAAAAAAGACTAACTGTTGCAAATAGTTGATAATACAGTTAGGTATGACCGAGCTAAGAAAAGGTAACTCTCGCGTAAAACTGGAATCCCTCAAAACAGGGAGAATTATTTTCACGTTTTCACTCTGTGTAGATACGCAGTTTGAACGCATCTTTTGCGTTGTTGTTTGGTGTTAAATAATGACCTACAATAAAACAACAGACATCGGCATCGAACTGCATCAAAATTAAGAAGAATGGCTGCCTTATTTCTTTGAATATTTTGACTGCAAAAATGAAGAACTGTCATTTAGAATTGAAAAAAGAGTGTAGTTTGATGAAAAAAAAACGACTTTTGATGATTCTATCGTTCATCTTTCGGTCCTGATTACTCAAATCAGTGTCCGAATTTGTGAAAGACATTCCGGAATAAAATGTTTTGTTTTTTTCCATATGCAATATCGGAAAATCCAAGACTAGCATTATACAGAAGTGTTCATCAGTTTTAAAATAAAATAAACCCTTTTTCAGAGACTTGCAGCAATTTTTTTACATTATACACCGAGAAAACTAGACACTTGCCAAGTCATTTGGTACACAAAACAGTTTTCTTGATCACAAATCTTCATGTACAATGTTTTGTTAGCTTGCTGTCATAAAGTGTACGTATTTTTCTTGCAGTGGGCGTGTTCCTTTTTTTAGCAAACACTGTTTTTGTGGTCCACTAGCTGTGTTTAAAAAACAAGAATTACACAACAGCCATAATTCTCTTACGAATTGCAACTTTAAAAAACATGGTTATATAGTGCAGTGTATGAAGAATTAGAAAAATCACTTTAATTGGTTATACCCAATACAGTCTCGCAGTTTGGAACAAGCTTCTGCACTGGACGCTTTTGGATTGACAAGATTTCTGTTTTCTTCAATTTTTTACTTTAACTTTGTATTCATTCACGTTTCAATCTTTTTTGATTTTAACAAGAATTCCTGCTCAAGCATTGTAGATTTCAATAAAGTCAACTGTGTTGTGATACAGCCCTCGAAAGCGAAGGGCATCGGCAGTTTTGCAATTTGCACCGAATAATAGGTACAGCCGGCCAAAGAAGAGTTCCATGGACGATATAAAAAAAAAAGATATTTACAGGGAAAGAATGGCGCAGTAGGCTGTCATATCAAAGACAACAACAACGTGTCAAAAATCAGGCTAAAAGGGATATGATGGACCAAACAAATCTCTAACCGCGCCAAAAGCTATCCAGTTCGGACTGGATATTGTAATCATGTCACCACACGCCAGGAATACCTTGAGCGCTCTGTTATTCAAATTTTAAACTGGTGTGTTTGGGGTGGCGTATCCTAACTGGTAATTCTACACTTAAGTCGCCTCAGTCTCTGTTTTGATTTGTGTTTCACATTTTGCCCCTGATAGGAACGCGTTGTTTACGCGCTGTTGCTAGAAGTACAGGTTTAAAATCGCCCCCCCCCCCCCCCTAGAGCTACAGAGAATGGGGGTGGGAGGGAAGGTGAACAGATGACAACAACCACGAGGAGTGCTTGAAAAGTGGTGTTTGAGCGTTCTGTTTTCAAATCTAAATGCTGTGTTGAGTAGTGTTTCGAGACCGTGTAAATTCTCCAATGGACAGTGTGTTTGCTTACGCTACAAGCAATGCGTTTTAACCCCCCACAACGCGGAATTGCATGAGTTTGCTAGATTACAAGCCTAAATTCCTAGATCCAACGGTTTGTTTTTAATCTGCTCCGAGGAATGCGTTCCCATCGGAACTTAATAGAATAGGATGACGAACGGAAGTCGGGACCCTGGACAGACAAAAGTGGAAGAAGAAAACCGCTCATCGATTAAAATTCAATAAGCACAGTTACGGTGCATTGTCGAGCAAATCATTAAAGGGGTATCTAAATTACAGCACAGCGAATGTCCCTAGAGCTTTTTAAGGTCCAATTCGTCAGAACATTTTCCAAAATGGCTCCTTAGATTGTACACCTTTAACTCCCAATACGGTTTTTTCTTTGTCCATACATTCTGAATCTTCTCCATACACGAGGGAGAAATTTCCATAACAAGAGGGACATGAGGGACGGGCTCAATTTACTTGAGAGACACGTGGCGTAAGTTTTCCCCGATCACAATAGGATTGGCGTACATTAGATATGAGACAGCTGTTAGATGAGAAACAAATTACCAACAAGAATTGACAATAAAAAGCAGAAGAAGAAGAGACAAGAGGCGAAGCCATCAAGGCTCACGTAAGAAATCGACAAACAGTAACACACACACACACACACAAACACACAAACACACACACGCGCGCACACACACACACACACACACACACACACACACACACACACACACACACACACACACACACACACACACACACACACACACAGAGAAAGAGCATAGGTGAAACTGCAAGAAAGCGAGACACTAGATCTAGATCTGTCTGTCTGCATGTAGCCAAACACTGTACAAACACGACTGCCAACTAGTCTCGGCCCGCTCAAAATAATAATGACCGAGACTTTCAGTACTTCCTTCGCGTGACGTCTAACCCTCTTACGTCATAATGTGACGTCAATGTAATGTGACGTCTTCAAATGTTATAGTTTCTACCACAGACATACACACGCACGCACGCACATACGCACGCACGCACAGACAGACAAAGTTACGATCGCCAAAAATAGAAGGAGGAGGATTACCAGCAGGGGTAGGAAGACGAGGAGAAAGACAAGTGCAGACAAGGGAAGTAAATTAGAAAGAGAGAGGGCAGGGGTGGGAGGGGGAGGGGGAGGGGGCAAAGGATGAGTAAAAGGAAGACAAGAGTGCATACAAGAAAAGGAGGGAAGACAGGAGGAGAAGAAATAAAAGAGTGTTGTATAGTAAATAGAAGGCGAAAGATGACAGAGGTAGTTTAGAGGGGTCGGACGAGAAGATAGGAGTAGAAGAAAGACACATGTGGACGGAAGGAAAAGAAGAAAGGGAGAAGGAAAATGATGACAAGAGTAGGTAGAAGCAAAAGAGAAAAGAGAGGAGGAGAAGACAAAAAGTAGACAGAAGGAAAAGAGAACATTGAGGCAGAAGATAAAAAAAAAAGAGAGAGGAATAAGGCAAGGAGGAGGAGGAGGAGGAGGAGGAGGAAGAGGAGGAGGAAGAGGAGGAGGAAGAGGAAGAAGAGGAGGAGGAAGAGGAGGAAGAGGAGGAAGAGGAGGAGGAAGAGGAGGAAGAGGAAGAAGAGCAGGAAGAGGAATAAAGAGATGGGAGGAGGGGGAGCACAAAAGGAGATAGCAGAAAAAGAGGAAAGGGAGGAGAGGTACAGAGACGATACTAGACGGACGAAGACGAAGAAAGCGAGGAAGAACAGGAAGACACAAGTGACCAGAAGAAAGGCAGGGAAGAGACCAGCAGGAAGACGACCACACAAGAGTAGACAGAAGAAAAGGGAGAAAGAGATAAAGAGAAGAAAGATAAGAGTGTACAGAGGGAAAAAAAGGAAAAAAGAGTGGAAAGATGAACAGGAGAAACAGGAGACAAAAAAAGAGTGGACAGAAGAAAAGAAAAGAAAATGGAGGAGGAGGAGGAGGAGGAGGAGGGAGAAGAAGCAGACAATGAGGATAATCAAATGAGTCAACAGAAGAAAAACAGGCATAGAAAGACAAATGAAGACAGACAAAAACAGACAAAAGAGAGGATGAGAAGAAAAACAGGCATAGAAAGACACATGAAGACAGACAAAAACAGACAAAAGAGAGGATGAGAAGAAAAACAGGCATAGAAAGACAAATGAAGACAGACAAAAACAGACAAAAGAGAGGATGAGAAGAAAAACAGGCATAGAAAGACACATGAAGACAGACAAAAACAGACAAAAGAGAGGATGAGAAGAAAAACAGGCATAGAAAGACAAATGAAGACAGACAAAAACAGACAAAAGAGAGGATGAGAAGAAAAACATAAGTAGACATAGGAAATACAGAGAAATAACAAGAGGCGAATAAACACAAGTGTCAACAGAAGACAATTATGGACAGAAAAAAACAAGACAGACAAAAGGGGACAGACGAAGAAGAGGAAAAAGAAGAGAAGAAGGGAGACAAAAGTGGGCAGTAGGAGAAAGGAGAAATGGAGGAAGAGGAGGAGCAGAAGACAAAGAAGAAGAAATAGAAGAGAGAGAGGAGGAAAAGAGAGACAAACGTGGATAGAATAAGAAGAGAAAAAGTAGTTGGACCAAGAATTATTAGATGGGTAGAAGAAGATGAATAAAAGCATCAAGAAGACGATGCTCAAAAAGATGGAAGAAGACGAATGAAAGACAAAATACAACAAGGAAGCAAACAATATATTATATGCAGAAACAAGTTGCGTTCCGTTATTGAAATGTGCGCGTGTGACAACAAAGAGCCGCTCGCGCATGTGTGTGTGAAGGGGGGGGGGGGGGGAGGAGGGGAGCGTGTCTGTCTATGCGTCTGTGTCTGTATGCACGCTCGTACCCATGTGTTTGGTGATTTGCCGGTGAATATGTGTGTGCATTTGCATAACAGTGCACACATGATAGTATCTTCTCCCCATTTCTGGATAAAAGAAACAGAGAAAAAACTTCGTAAAGGCAACGTTGCGTATTTGTTCATAGCAAGTGATGTGTATCAAAACACGCGTGTCAATAATAGTTCAACAATAAGCAAAAGATACTTCCAGATTATCACGCACGCCGGAACGAGCCCACACACCCCTTTGTACCAAATAGAAATGCGAAACGTCTGCCAACAAAAGCGCTTTTCCAACTTCGCATCAAAACTTGCAAGGCGAAAATAATAAGCGAATCTTTATGACAAGAACATCTGTGACGACAAAAGCGTTGTGGTGGAGATAACGTATTGTTGACAATCGTTAGCTTTTCGCAAACGACCTGCAGTAATTGCTTGAGTGAAAGCACAATCAGCTCTTGTTGTATACCTATGGTGTGTAGGTGCTGACGCGCTGACTGTCTCAATGGTGACATCGTGAAAGCTTTCTTTGAGTGAGCGAGCGAGCGAACGAGAGAGCGAGAGAGAGAGAGATAGACAGAACTTGAACACGTTAAGAGCAGATTATACCTGCGCAGAGTCAGCGGCACAGACGACGCACTGCAGATTATTGATGCTGCGATAGGGATTATGACGAGTACTTGGCCTGTTTTCTTTTCACGCAACGTGTAGCGGGCTGGGAAAAAACCCACTACCTCAATAATCTGCAGTGCGTCGTCTGTGCCGCTGACTCTGCGCAGGTACAATCTGCCCCTTATTGCCAAAGAAATGTAGCGCTCGCCGGATATGACGTCTTCAAAAACTTCTTTTTATATTTAGTCAAGTTTTGACTAAATATTTTAACATCGAGGGGGAATCGAAACGAGGGTCGTGGTGTATGTGCGTGCGTGCGTGTGTGCGTGCGTGTGTGTGTGTGTGTAGAGCGATTCAGACTAAACTACTGGACCGATCTTTATGAAATTTGACATGAGAGTTCCTGGGTATGAAATCCCCGAACGTTTTTTTCATTTTTTTGATAAATGTCTTTGATGACGTCATATCCGGCTTTTCGTGAAAGTTGAGGCGGCACTGTCACGCCCTCATTTTTCAACCAAATTGGTTCAAATTTTGGTCAAGTAATCTTCGACAAAGCCCGGACTTCGGTATTGCATTTCAGCGTGGTGGCTTAAAAATTAATTATTGACTTTGGTCATTAAAAATCGGAAAATTGTAAAAAAAAATAAAAATTTATAAAACGATCCAAATTTACGTTTATCTTATTCTCCATTATTTGCTGATTCCAAAAACATATAAATATGTTATATTCGGATTAAAAACAAGCTCTGAAAATTAAATATATAAAAATTATTATCAAACTTAAATTGTCCAAATCAATTTAAAAACACTTTCATCTTATTCCTTGTCGGTTCCTGATTCCAAAAACATATAGATATGATATGTTTGGATTAAAAACACGCTCAGAAAGTTAAAACAAAGAGAGGTACAGAAAAGCGTGCTATCCTTCTTAGCGCAACTACTACCCCGCTCTTCTTGTCAATTTCACTGCCTTTGCCATGAGCGGTGGCCTGACGATGCTACGAGTAAAATGGCATTGCGTTCAGTTTCATTCTGTGAGTTCGACAGCTACTTGACTAAATATTGTATTTTCGCCTTACGCGACTTGTTTTAATTAAGATAAACGACTGAGGATATTATCTTGAAGAACTCACATGCAAAATTTCCTTAACATCTGTCGGGTAGTTTTCTGGAAATCGCTGTGCACGCACACACATACACATATACATGCACCCTGACCTCGTTTCGATTCAAAGTCTATCTGAAAACTTGTAGTCAAATACATTTAGTTACAAAATAAACGGCATAAGGATACAAGGTTGTAGATTTTTGGTATGTCCCAAAGTAGAATAATACCCCTAACGCATGTAACATTACGGACGGATCTGTTGCGATTGTTGTGTCAGATGTTTTTACGAGAAGGAAGGGATCTTTCATGGGGACTTTCCCCACCGCCCAACTCTTTTATGTTGCTCCATAATTTGGCCATGACATCACAATAATCATAGTACGTGCCAGACTGCTAGGAAACCCCCCATTCACACGAAACGTTGGGAGCATAATTACATAATAGCTTTTAACGTTTAACATGAAAAAAAATGCGACTGTGTACGCGAGAAATGTTTACTGTGTGCACGACACTGGGTCCGCAGTTGGTCGAATGAAAAAGAATTGTGGATGCGACACTTCGTCGGACACCACCAAGTCGAATCTTGCCAGCAGAATTCAGACAACTACAATCCCGTATAAACCGTCATGAAAAGCTCCAAAGGTTCAGGCTTTTACATGGGGTAACAACATTCTTTCACTTGGACACATACAAGTTTGTTTTTCCTTGCACTACTACTCCAGCGGAGCAAGCACTAGCAGCAAAACATCATAGCTTATGAATTACAAATCATATTACGGAGGCGCTAGTCGCCAAATTGTACATATTCCTTTACCACGGCCTTCGTGGCTTACATCTTAATCCTTTTTATTTTAAAGAAGTTTTCAGATTTATTGTTCGTGTTCCTCTTCTTACTTGCTCATCTATTTGCTTTTATTGGTGATCCTGAAAGGCTCTACCTTTTAACTCGTTTTGAATAAAAAAAAATCATTTTACAAACCCGTTCTTCTGGATATAGAATACAGACTTATAATTCTTACTAAGAAACATCTTGACTACTTTTCATTTTAACGAATTCCACAGAGCATCATCATCTCAACCTCACCCCCTGCCCTCCTCTTGTTTTTAATTTTTAATTTTTAAAAATTTTTTTTTAAAGCGGACAAACACTCAAGTCTTTAATGGCAAACAAAACGTAGAACTTTTAATATCAATTTTAGTAGTAGTAGTAGTAGTAGTACCTTGCATGTAATTGTATATATCTTAAATAACCTGAAGATGAAACGCACTTTCTTCGACGCGGTCACAGACTTAAAGATCTGAGGCAATGCACTAACATCGGTTTAATGTGTTTAAACATTCTAACCTTGTTTTCAATATATCGAAGACGGTTTTGTATACATGCCTTAAAACAGTTTTATATGCTACGCTTTTCCTCTATCCGTAATTCAGACGAAGTTTGAAATTGGTACCTTTTTGGTTTCGGCAAAATTTGCGAAGTACTATTTATAAGACTATTATATATTGTAATTCAATCAAGTTTGCGTTTTAATGAAACAGATCCTGTGATTGGTCAGAATGCCCCAACTCATTAAAAATTACCGGTCATTAATTGTCGATAACCACTCGCTAAAAAATTCATTAACAACCTGCTGGCGAGGCGCATTGATACAGCCTCAACTAGTCTCGGTTAGCTTTGAGAGTCATTTTACAAACTTGTATGAAATATGAAGGCCAACGAAATACCGAGACCATAAGGTATGCGAAGTGATGACGTCGAATACGTGACGTAAGTTGATGCATGAATTCTTCCGGACTACGTCAGTCAATTTCAAAGATCGCTTTTGTGATGAAAAGAATTTGTTTGCTGTCCAGAAACCCGTCAAAAAAGAAGGGAAAATGTGTGTGAAAGAAAACAAAGCAGGAGCAGAGTGATACGATAGGAATACAGAGACATATTTTTTGGGACTTGACCCTTGCAGGTAGGACTGAAAGTAGTGTGTGAACAGAACAGAACCAATTCTGTCTGTTTACAACCGCATGAAAGCAGGAAAGAGATCGTCGTCAGATTGAATTACAATAACATTAACATGCTTCCATTTGAAACTTCTCGGTCTTCATCGTGGATTGACGCCC
>NC_090245.1:33209930-33294930 GCF_037325665.1 Littorina saxatilis | reverse complement strand
TCTGTATTCTGTCAAGCGTACACTGTAATTCATATTCCTTGTTTTTCCTTCAGCAAAACATACAATAACATCAAAACAGAAAATATAAAGAAAGGAGACAACAAAAGAAAGAAAGAAAAATATAAAGAAAAAAAGGGAAATTACTCACCTAATTCAAATAGGCAGGATGGTTGACAGCAGGCACTCTCCGCAGAGGTTCAGTAAAATTTGTTTCAAGTGCAACGTCTTAGAGTTCACGTGCAACAATTATTAGGTTGGTAGTAATCTGTTCCATTTACCATGCGCTCATTTGGATTCTGCCAGTCGAACTTTTTGTCACAAGTCTCTTTTTCATTTTTCTGCTGAAATGAGTAAGTTTCTTTGTGCTTCGTCCAGCCAGTCAAATAGGAACGTTTCCTCCTTTTCCTGTATCAGCTGCCTTGGTCTTTTGAAAGAATGTTTGAGGTTGCACACAAATCCAACGAAATATATGTTTGTGTTCTGGAAAGTAGTAGAACTTAGAACTGGCATGCGTTTTCTCTTCCAGTCTTTGGCACACAAATCCAACTAAATAAAAGCGATCCTGTTTTGACAGTTCTGGAACTTCTCTGATTGGGTTAATTACTCTCTTCAATTCAACGCCTGAACAGCTGCGCGTGAATTTTCGTCAATCGGGAAATTGAAGAAATCGCAGTGATCAGCAGTTGCACGCACACTGTAGAAAGCAGAGTGTGAGGATCATTTCCTTGGCAGGCGTTCGTTATACAAGTTGGTGAGCGTGCACGTGAAAAGTTTTTGTTTATCAAAATGAGTGTAGCAGTGTCATCCGTTGAGCCGACAGGTACGATCACAACGACGAATAAATATTACCTTCAGACAGACTAAGAAGATTTATTCCAAAACATTTGCGCAAACTAACAGTCATTGTGTTTGTGTGCCGTACTTATTAGGAAGCCATTTATGATTTATGCGAAACCCGTTGTCACTGAAGTTGTCTCACACATACCATGTGGACAGTGTTTTTTCGATCGACCTGTTCTCATTGAAGTTCCTTCTGTCATATCAAAAACTAATATCTCCTCAACCGGTTTTCGCTGATGTCAACTCGTGCATAACAGAAACTAATTTCTGCTCAACCAGTTTCCACCGAAGTTCTGTCTTGCATAACAGAAAGTAATTTCTGCTTAAAGGGTTTTTTTATACAGACTATTTCATAATGTTCACTGAGGGCACTGAAGAAACACGACCATGCAGTTTTCATCAAAGTTCTCTCAAGTATACATAAAAGAAACTATAATATGTCTGCTTATAACTGGTTGCACTGAATTTTGTTCCAACTTCTCTGCAGGGCACTGAAACAGTCCAACCGGGAAAATTGAATTCCGCGTAATAAAAAATGAAGACGAATCACTCCAGTAGTCGGTTGAAAGTTGGCTGCAACATGCACACAATGCCCAGAAGTATTCTATAGATTTAGGTACACCAAGCGTCTGATTAAAGCTAATGACACGAACATCGAATGTCACATATTTATGTGCGGAGGTAACACACAAACGGCCACACCAGGTTATACATGCGACACTTCTCTTCCAACGCACAAGGAAATCATTCTGTTTATCTCATGTCGACACCGCTTTTCATTCGGATGAGGCCTGTCTCTCATAAGTCTAATTCAACTATTTTTAATGAAGCCAAATCGTTGAACTTTCACCTGGTGAGTTAACCGTAACACGCGCAAAGCACTCAGAAGAATTCCATTTTACCACGTGAATCATTCAGACAAATAATTAAGCTTAGTCCATATTTCGCCTCGTTATAAATCATTAAGGCTTGTACAGTTTTAGGAAAGTCTATCAGCACTGTAAAAACCAGGTTTTCAGTTTCACAAATAGTCCAAAACACGCACAGCTCTTTCCACAACGTCACCAGAAATAATTAACAATCACAGATTACGCTTAAATAATTATGAATAATTACACATTAACATGCTTCCATTTGAAACTTCGAGGTCTTCATCGGGGATTGACGCCCGACAAAAGCTAATTGAAGCCCGACGGAGCGAAGCGACGGAGGGCTTCAATTAGACTTTGGGAGGGCGTCAATCCACGATGAAGACCGAGAAGTTTCAAATGGAAGCATGTTAATGTTATTGTAATTCAATCTGACGACGATCTCTTTCCTGCTTTCATGCGGTTGTAAACAGACAGAATTGGTTCTGTTCTGTTCACACACTACTTTCAGTCCACCTACCTGCAAGGGTCAAGTCCCAAGAAATATGTCTCTGTATTCCTATCGTATCACTCTGCTCCTGTTTTGTTTTCTTTCACACACATTTTCCCTTCTTTTTTGACGGGTTTCTGGACAGCAAACTCTAAAACAAATTCTTTCATCACAAAATCGATCTTTGGAATTGACTGACGTAGTCCGGAAGAATTCATTCATTAACTTACGTCACGTATTCGACGTCATCACTTCGCATACCTTATGGTCTCGGTATTTCGTTGGCTTTCATATTTCCTACTTGTAAAATGACCCTCAAAGCTAACCGAGACTAGTCAGGCAGTATCAATGGATTTTTTAGCGAGTGGCTATCGACAATTAGTCACCGGTAATTTTTAATGAGTTGGGGCATTCTGACCAATCACAGGATCTGTTTCATTAAAACGCAAACTTGATTGAATTACAATAGTCTTTGTCATCATTTTCACAAGTTTTAATTCACAAACACCTGGGAAATAAATCTCATGTTCCCCATGCAATAAATCGAGGTGGTGATTGGGTTTGAGCTTTCAGGTAAAACGAGGATTGTCAAAGTAAAAGCCAATCAGTAGGTACTCAAAAGTGATTTTTCAAACTCCAGAATTAAAGGTTATAACTTCCATGGTCTTGTAGATCTTTTTATTCTGAGCACAGTGATGTAAATTTGTATTCTGTAGGTGAATTAGTTTAGTAGTTATGTACATTTGAAAAGTGCAATTGTAGGCCTTTTAAACTCACTTTTTTCAAGAATAAAAAATCGTCAACTTTGGAGCCTCACTGTGAACCCAAAACAAGAAATATGAAGCTAATTTTGAACAGATTACCTCTCCATATCTAAGACTTTTAGCTCAATTTTTTCCCCAAAATTTACGGGAAAGAAATAATTGAATTGAAGAACCCGAACTTGGGCAAATCGTTCAATTTTACCCTTCAAACACGTCTAAATCTTTAAAAGGATATATTTCAGCTTCTAACTGTCCTACCAACATGAACTTTACATCAAAATGATCAGCATCGACAGATCTGTAAACACATATACACAGACAAAGAAATAAAACAGGTTTGAAAATTTTCATTTTTCAAGGCTACCCATCTAATCTTCATCTGGAGCTGGAAGATTAGAGCCGCCCAGATGAGCCTTGAGGCTGGCTGTCAGGTCCTCAATGCTACCAGTGAGTCGAAGGCAGCCCTTCTGATTCAATACTGTTTTCTGGTATCGAATTTGGTCCTTCAATGCGTTCAAGAGGGTTGATTTCTTTTCTCTTCTCAGTCGTATCACCAGAGCATCAACATCTTCTGCAATGACACAGGGGCCACCAACAGCCGTCATCTTTCTTATTAGCTCGGTTTTGGTTGCTGCCTGTCTGGCCTCCTTTGCCGCCTTTTTTGCCTTGTTTTCCAGGAGCCTCTGCCTCAGTCGCAGCTACACCGCTTTCTCTTGTTGGGGGTTGTGGTGTTGCAAAGACTTCCCTTACCTTCGAGCGAAGGCAAGAAGATGGCTTGACTGGGTCTCCAGTTTCTTCTTCAACCACAGTGTTGTCCTGTTGTGGCTCAGCATATTTGTTGACGACCTCTGGTGGACAGATGCATTGCGCCTCTTGTTAATGTCATAGCCCAAGTCACCGAAAATGTTTTCACCGAGCAGATTTGTCAGTGGGCAGTGGTTGAGGACATCTGGGAAGGGAACTGGTTGTCCACCATACACACCGTCTTCCAGAAAGTCATTCAACTGCCTGCGCAATACACTGCACATGTCTGGCATCAGCTGCCGTAGAGTACACTGGACTGCTTCGATGTGCTGACTGGCAAAGTTGTAGATACTGTCCTTCAGGGCTGCTTTGTCTCCTTGCAGTTCGAATTCCCCATCAAAGATGCCCAGAAAGTGAGGGTCCAGGAGAGTGCTGGAATAATGCATCAATAAAATACTTACAAACATTCAGCAATTAATACAATATATATTGCTCGTGCTATAACCAAACACTGAATCACAGAATTCTTTCCTTACATTTCTTTGTTCTTGAATATAAAGTTCTACAGCTAGAGTTGCAAATTACTCTGGTATACGCAGATATTTTTGAATTCATTCGTACAAAATTAACCCTTGAAGTGTCAGAGAAAAATGTAAGTTTGTTAATATGAAAAGAAAACAGAAAAAAGCTGAAGAATAGGCTGGATATTCTGCAACTTGCTTGTCCATCCTGTGGATAATGAGCTGGATATATACTTGTGGAACTCTGTGTACTTGACTTCACTTTGGAGAAGCTCCAAGTATGGACCGGTGATTCGGACGAAGACCAGGGCAACAGCACACACCACAGCTACAAGTCGGAGGTCATCCAGATCTGCAGCAACACTCTCAATCTTGAGTGGCTCTCTTCCCTCATCCCTCTCTCCCTACCGCCAACAATCGACTTTTCTCTACCTCCATCCTTCCCTCTCCCTCCCTCCCCTCTGTCCCTCCATCCCACTCTCTTTCTCTCCCTCCCCCCCCCTCTCTCTCCCTCCTACTCTCTTCCTCCCCCCTTATCTCCCTCCCCCCTTATCTCCCTCCCCCCCTCTTACTCCCTCCCTCCTCTCTCTCTCTCCCTCTATCCCACTATCTCTTTCTTTCCCTCCCTCCCTCCCTACATCCCTCCCACACTTCCTCTCTCCCCCCCTCTTCTTCCTCCCTCCCTATCTCCCTCCCTCCCCTTCTCTCACTCCCTCCCTCCTCTCTCTCTCCCTCCATCCCACTATTTCTTTCCATCCCTCCCTCTTCCTCCCCATTTATCTCTCTCTCCATAGCTCTCCCCCCCCTTACCCTCCCTCTCTTTCTCCCTCTCTCCACCCCTCTTTCCATCTCTCTATCTCCCTCCCTCCCTTTATTTCTCTCTCTCTCCCTCCATCCCGCTCCCTCCCCCCCCCCCCCCCCCCCCGCCCCTGCTGTGTCTCCTCTCTCTCATTCTCTCCTCTCTCTCACTCCCTGTCTAGTCTCTCCCCCCCTCTCTCTCTCTCTCTCTCTCTCTCTCTCTCTCTCTCTCTCTCTTTCCATCTTGTGCAAATTCGTAGTGTTATTTTCACTGTTTTGTCATTTCTCTTGACAACACTTCTTCTTCCAAATATTCTGGTAAAACCAAGTAAGTCCGCATGCTTAGATCTGCGCATTTTTTGTTAGATCTGAAGTAAGTCCACAAAATGCCCAACATAACCAAAACCATTCATCAGATTATTATGAAAATCGGGTTTTAAACGTAAACTAATGCTATTTATCTAATTATCTCGGTGGTTTGATCTAGATAATCATCACTTTTGAGACATTTTATCAAACAGTAAAAGTCGTTTTTCTCGGAAGAAGCGTCAGTGGACTTACTCGGTTTCAGCACACGGCAGAGTAGGCTACAGACAGACAGATCTAGATCTAGCGTCTCCCACTCTTGCACTGTGTCTATGCTTACTGTGTGTGTGTGTGTGTGTATGTGTGACGGAGTGATTGAGCTTGTGTTACTGTGTGTCGATTTCTTACGGGAGCCTTGAAGGCTTCGCCTCTTGTTAGTTATAACTGATGTAATGGTATCGTTTCTTTATAAGGAAGCCAAAGGCAATTCTCAACTGTAACCCGAAATACCGGAGAACGTTGCAGCATGCAAAGCACACCTTGAAACGACATCGAGCAGACGACACAAAACCGCTGATTTTGCCACGGGTCACGTGACCTCGTTTTTTCATGATTTTCCACTTATATTTAGGTGCTACAACCACAAAACCTTCAGAAACCATGAATTTAAAAGCCCAGTCAAAGTTGCCCATTCAACAATCCTTCATTTGAAACGTACATTTAATTAAATCTGTTGAGAACCACAGCTACCATTTTACACACATGAACACCATCAATGGACGACCGATCTCTGCACATGCGATCGGCATTACTAGCATGTATCCGCACAGATTTTATTTATAACTGATAAAAACAATATGAATCAGGATTCTTAAGAACTGTACTCACCAACAAGAGCTTTGAGATTCCATGATTCGCATGGACGAGGCCGAGAATCAGCGATGTCTTCAGTCGCTCGACAGGGCCGTGAACAAGCTTCGGCCATCACGGCTCAGGGTGACTGGGTTGCACAGACGGCTTTGTTTACGTTTTTCTCCCGTAAAGTGCTCGGCGTACAAATAACGTTTAGGCAAGAAAAATACCGCATTAATTAGTCGAATACTTCTTCTTTCTGATAATATCCTTTTGAAATCGATTGTAAATCGCAAAACTTCCAAAAAATTATATCATATATTTCATTTGCTTTGCACGTTTTCTCGCCAACGTCCGATCCCGCTTACTGTTACATGTTAATGAAGCTGAGAAACAAAGCTTTTAATTGGTTATCATTTCTAGGTCAACCGATGAAACAACGCGAAGCACTCTGAGATTGTGTGAGCATACTGTCAGGCCTGACATGCCACAGAGCGTGACGTAATGGCATCCGGTGGTCACGGGGCCTTCGGTTTGAGAGTTGTTATCTGTTCTAGCTCAACAAATACAAACAACCATCACCACAGAAACCAAGATAAGACTTCAAACTTTTGTTTCATTCAGTTTTTTATTACATGCGGTACGTAATTACACCAGAAATCATTTGTGAATCTTTAGCAAAACGGGATAACACCGGCTTTGGGACAACTCGGGAAAGAGGCTTTTGACTACCTACAATCAGGCTGATTGTTTGATGTGTGGAACCATCGTGGCTTTGGATTTGTGTTTCCGAGGACAACGATTGTAAGCATTCACTCTCAAAGACCCAATCAATGTTGATAATTACCGCGGCGACTCACGGTCAATTTACAACTTATCTCTGTAATCGCAAAATCCACAACGAAAAGTCATAACCACTTAAAAAGAAAAGAAATATGCTCAACATTTACTGAACTCACACGTATGATCGCAGCTCTGTACATTTTCAGACTGGAAGAAAAGCGTCAACAAGCTACGTTTGACGTCACATACAAGGTTGACGTGTTATCTCGAGCTACTGTGACGATGCTTTGTGGCCCGGAGATGGATTCTAAAAATTAGTCTACCTGTGGGTTATTGTGCATTTTGTTGCACAACCAAAATGATGACAAAAACGATGTTTGGTGGCTTGTCGTCAGACCAGTATTTTGTTGTTGGTCCTCAGGGAGCATATCGCCTTTTGTCTCATATTTATCAACCGCGGCCTTCGGCCTTGGTCGATAAAGATGAAACAAAAGACGATATGGTCCCCTTGGACCAACAAAAAAGCTGGTCTGTCAACAAGCCATCAAACATAAGATTCTTATACTGTACCAAGTCGACTCTCCACGTGTTGCTATTTATAGCTCTCCGAAGAGACAATGTAATGTTCAGTCAAGCTTGCATAACACAAATCACAGTTCATGCGTGACTGATCAGAAGAAGCTGGAACTCCAGGAGACTTGAAAGATTGTTCACGTACCAACCAGCTGCAAAAAAAGGTATTGTTGAACAATTATTGAACAGATTTTCTCTATCTCGCTATATCTCCCTTAAATAAAGTTCAATTCAATTCTCTCTCGAACTCGCGTGCGCACACACACACGTACACACACACACAAAAACACACTCACACACACACACACACACACACACACACGCACGCACGCACGCACGCACACGTACGCACGCACGCACGCACGCACTATCGAAAACAATCAGTCAAAAATACCAACCAACCAACCAACTAACCAAGTAACCAGCAAACATAAGGGGGACTTTATTTCCATCCACTGAGTACTGCCTTGTATTTGTAAAGTTTAAACGAAGTGCTTCGATCGAGTAGATAATCAAACAGGTGTCGAGTTTAGATTAGCCTGCTTGTCTAAACCAACATCTTAAGTTGCAATTTTTTTTCGTCTGGAAATTGCTAATACTATGGCGCTTAAATGTGTATGTGTGCCTGAATGAAGTTTGGTTAGTACTCTACCAAGGCAGATTTTGAAAAGCAGTCTCACAGTATATCTTTCTGTCCTGTCGGGGGATGTTAAAAATCAGTTTCCCAGTCGTCTTCGGATAATTATTGCATCAAAATATATTTTTTTATGAACAGAAAACATGATAATAAAAAGCATGCGCGATAACGATTTGGAAGTTACAAAAAAGTTACAAAATTCAAAGGAGGATGGACGAAGGGAGAACAGACACTGATCGAAAACAAGAACCACCCACCTGAGGCTCAATCCACAAAACTTCTGAACTTCACAATCCACGCGCTCACTGAAATAAACGAGTAGGAGAAATCACATGTCTCTGTGCGGACCCCAAAAACGCGACAGGCTTGAAGTCTTGCGCGCAAGACAATAAGTGAAGAAGACGCGCGTTAGTGATACCTTCGCTTCCCCGTCTGTACCAGTCCTGTTCCAACTTTCTCTCTATCGACTTTCCGTTTAGTCGCGCGAGATTTCAAGCGCGCGTGTCTCGCGCGTGTGATCATCAGAGAAGACAGTGCTCTCCCACTCACTCTCAGACATAAGACGAGTCACACAGTTTTAGTGTCGCGCGCAGTGTCAGAGTATGCGGTTTACTTCTGCGAACAAACCATTAGAATGGTTGATAACAAGAAAACCAACCCAATAAAAACTTCAGAAAAAGGCAAGATTTTCGGGCGATATGTTAACTGTTTAAAACGTTAACTTTTAGGTGATATGTCTCGCTTACTGCAATTGCACCTAAAAGGCACACACCTGCCCGTGAAAGCTGTGTTCACCATCTCAGATTTTGGCCTTGCGTTTAATACAGCCCTCCATTCAAACACATACCAAAAATCAACATCCTCACTGCTTCCTGTGCAGAATGAAGTGTTTTTATGAATTCATTTTGCAGATTGGCTCTAGTTTGCGCTTTAAAAAAAGAATAAAAAAGAATTCACCCAAAACAAATGCAAATTCAGTGACGGGGGAGGTGAATTTCCAGGCAGTGAGGGAGAAGAGAACTGATGGGCGCCGTCCTCACAAAGCGTGAAAGCGTTGCAAGGCGATCTAATCGCTGCGACCACAACCGACTCCAGTTGACTTCTCTTCGCATTCCCTCCACACACACACACACACACACGCACACACACACACACACACACACACACACACACACACAAGAACTCTCTCTCACACACACACACACACACACACACACACATATATATATACACACACACACACGCACACACACACACATAAACGCGCACGCACACACATACACACACACGTATACATACATACACACGCACGCACGCATGCACGTACAAACGCACGCACACACACATACACACACATGCACACATACATGCACACTCACACACATACACAAAGGAGGTTGATGACTGCATCAGTTCAGCTATGTATTATTTTGCGTCCTTGAGCGCATCTGTGATTGAAAAATGTGTGATGAGATGGGGGATATGGTTTGCCTTAGGCTTGCACGAAAATGTCACGTTAGGACCAGAAAGCGGACACGGACGTATTCAGTTCTCTTTAAAAAGAAAATATAAACAAGTCGCGTAAGGCGAAATTACTACATTTAGTCAAGCTGTGGAACTCACAGAATGAAACTGAACGCACTGCATTTTTTCACAATGACCGTAGTCCGCCGCTTGTGCAAAACGGAGTGAAACTGACGAGCCTGTTCAGCGCGGTAGTGGTTTCGCTGTGCTGCATAGCACGCTTTTCTGTACCTCTCTTCGTTTTAACTTTCTGAGCGTGTTTTTAATCCAAACATATCATATCTATATGTTTTTGGAATCAGGAACCGACAAGGAATAAGATGAAAGTGTTTTTAAATCGATTTCGGAAATTTGATTTTGATAATAATTTTTATATTTTTAATTTTCAGAGCTTGTTTTTAATCCGGATATAACATATTTATATGTTTTTGGAATCAGAAAATGATGAAAAATAAGATAAACGTAAATTTGGATCGTTTTATACAACAATCATTTTAATTACAATTTTCAGATTTTTAATGACCAAAGTCATTAATTAATTTTTAAACCACCAAGCTGAAATGCAATACCGAAGTCCGGCCTTTGTCGAAGATTGCTTGGCCAAAATTTCAATCAATTTGATTGAAAAATGAGGGTGTGACTGTGCCGCCTCAACTTTTACAAAAAGCCGGATATAACGTCATCAAAGACATTTATCGAAAAAATGAAAAATCGTCCGGGGATATCATACCCAGGAACTCTCATGTCAAATTTCATAAAGATCGGTTCAGTAGTTTAGTCTGAATCGCTCTACACACACACACGCACACGCACACACACACACAACACATACACCACGACCCTCGTCTCGATTCCCCCTCTATGTTAAAACATTTAGTCAAAACTTGACTAAATGTAAAAAGAAACAAGTCGCGTAAGGCGAAAATACAACATTTAGTCAAGCTGTCGAACTCACAGAATGAAACTGAACGCAATGCAATTTTTCAGTAAGACCGTATACTCGTAGCATCGTCAGTCCACCGCTCGTGGCAAAGGCAGTGAAATTGACAAGAAGAGCGGGGTAGTAGTTGCGCTGAGAAGGATAGCACGCTTTTCTGTACCTCTCTTCGTTTTAACTTTCTGAGCGTGTTTTTAATCCAAACATATCATATCTATATGTTTTTGGAATCAGGAACCGACAAGGAATAAGATGAAAGTGTTTTTAAATTGATTTCGAAAATTTAATTTTGATCATAATTTTTATATTTTTTAATTTTCAGAGCTTGTTTTTAATCCAAATATAACATATTTATATGTTTTTAGAATTAGAAAATGATGAAGAATAAGATGAACGTAAATTTGGATCGTTTTAAAAAAATGTTTTGTTTTTTTTACAATTTTCAGATTTTTAATTACCAAATTCATCAATTAATTTTTAAGCCACCAGGCTGAAATGCAATACCGAAGTCCGGTCTTCGTCGAAGATTGCGTGGCGAAAATTTCAACCAATTTGATTGAAAAATGAGGGTGTGACAGTGCCGCTTCAACTTTTACAAAAAGCCGGATATGACGTCATGAAAGACATTTATCGAAAAAATGAAAAAAACGTCCGGGGATATCATACCCAGAAACTCTCATGTCAAATTTCACAAAGATCGGTCCAGTAGTTTACTCTGAATCGCTCTACACACACACACACGCACACACACACACACACACACACACACATACACACAGACACCACCACCCTCGTCTTGATTCCCCGTTTATGTTAAAACATTTAGTCAAAACTTGACTAAATGTAAAAAAAACAAGAAAACAACAACAACAAGTCGCGTAAGGCGAAAATACAACATTTAGTCAAGTAGCTGTCAAACTCACAGAATGAAACTGAACGCAATGCAACGCAGCAAGACCGTATACTCGTAGCATCGTCAGTCCACCGCGCATGGCAAAGGCAGTGAAATTGACAGGAAGAGCGGGGTAGTACTTGCGCCAGAGACTATAGAGTATACAGAGACGCGTCATCCTTCTTTGCGTTGCGGTGCGAAAATGAGACCGGCCAGCCCAGCGCGGGAAAAGAGCCACACCCTGCCGCACAAGGAAACTCGCGTTTCACGGCTGCTGTCGGCTGTGTTTATATCACGTTTATATTAACATACTGTCTGTTCTGTCCGGCTGACAGTGCTGCAAAAAGTAACTGGATGAAAAAATATGTTTGTTTGTGAACATTCTTTTTAAATGACCATAAAAACACCGCAGAAAATGGTATAGTTTAAAATTAAATCAAATTTTCTTAGGCAATATTCGCTGCATCGCTGTAGTTATGCAAACATGATTCAAGTCAGTCTCTTTTCACGACCTAACCGTCGTTATTTTTGTGTGTTTTAATCAAATACAAATACATGGTCAGTTAAGCCTGAGAAAATATGTCAGGAATAAATCGTTTAACGAAATAGTTCCCGGTTAAATCGGTAACTAAGGCATTTAGTCAATTTGGTGTCGTCCCAGCACATCGAAACTGAAATGTAAGGAAAACTGTAAAATACAGCAACTTAAACCAGATTCTTGTGACCAAGCTGACTTTAAAGAATCTTGATCGATCGATGATTTTCTTATTTCTTTTCAGTTGCTTCTTTCTTGTTCAGAAAGCTCTCTCTCTCTCTCTCTCTCTCTCTCTCTCTCTCTCTCTCTCTCTCTCTCTCTCTCTCTCTCTCTCTCTCTCTCTCTCTCTTATTATGGCAAGATTCCGAGGTGGAATAACAGAGCTATTTGTGCACGTTAATCGATATAAGAGATACGATGCGGATATGTTGTTATGCCCATTGTGCAGGGAAAGTAAGGAAGATGAGTTTTATTTTGTGCTTTGTTGCCCCGCACTTCGTGATTTGCGATGCCAGTTTATTCCTGCTAAGTTTTATAGAAACCCAAGTTTACACAAGTTTTCTATGCTTATGGCATCTGTAAATGAAGGTATTGTTCGAAAGTTGTCAGCTTATGTGTACAAAGCATTTCGGCTACGTAGTGTTATGTCTTAGTTCATGTAAGCCTACGGTATATTTTATTTGAAATGTAATGTCTTAGTTCGTGTATGATTTATTTCATTTGATTTGTGTGCAAATGTCATTATGTCATTGTATTATATATATATGTTCACTTCCGTCACAACGGGGCTATGGCAGTAAATAGTAAACAATACAATACAATCCAATCTCTCTCTCTCTCTCTCTCTCTCTCTCTCTCTCTCTCTCTCTCTCTCTCTCTCTCTCTCTCTCTCTCTCTCTGTCTACCCTCTTTGACCTTTACTCATTCAAAATGGTGTACAAGAACAACAACAACAATAGCCATCATCATCATCATCATCATCATCATCAAAACGTTTACAATCAAAATATTAATCATGATAATACTAACGTTCGAAGCTGCAAGCTGTTATCCGTTGTAGATCTACTCTATAACCCCGCGACGGCCGTGTCAATCAAACGAGATGGTTATGTCTACCCTAATCGATCACCGACCGTATTTGCCACTATCAGTTCCAGACTTGGCATGCCGAAATGAGATAAAGTAGAGGAGAAATAAATCGTATACATGTGAAACTAGTAGTACCAACATGCAGAGCTTGGACTGGTTTGAGGCTGTTGTGTGTACAGTGTGTGTTTTCTGTTCCGGTAGAATAGATCTACACGCAGTTCGACGCTACAACTTTTACTGATTTTCCAACATTTAACGAGAGAAAAATTGAAGAAACAATCCTCACCTGCTCTCTTCCTTGGGAAATTTAAACATCCTGAAGCCTTTAGCATGTGCGTTTGAGCAATTGATGGCCGAACACCATGCCCCACTGCGTTTTCGCGTTGGCGCGGCAATGCTTGTGCAGCACGATATCACTACTGCTGTGGAAAGAGAAAGTAGTTTTTTCCATGTTTCCGCATGGTGGCGCCACTGGGCTTCCGGTCTCACTTTTCAGCGCCGTATGGAGCGTCTCTGTATACTCTATAGTCTCTGGTTGCGCTAAGAAGGATAGCACACTTTTCTGTACCTCTCTTTGTTTTAACTTTCTGAGCGTGTTTTTAATCCAAACATATCATATCTATATGTTTTTGGAATCAGGAACCGACAAGGAATAAGATGAAAGTGTTTTAAGTTGATTTCGAAAATTTAATTTTGATCATAATTTTTATATTTTAATTTTCAGAGCTTGTTTTTAATCCGAATATAACATATTTATATGTTTTTGGAATCAGAAAATGATGGAGAATAAGATGAACGTAAATTTGGATCGTTTTCTAAAAACAATTTTTTTTTTACAATTTTCAGATTTTTAATGACCAAAGTCATTAATTAATTTTTAAGCCACCAAGCTGAAATGCAATACCGAAGTCCGGGCTTCGTCGGAGATTACTTTACCAAAATTTCAACCAATTTGGTTGAAAAATGAGAGCGTGACAGTGCCGCCTCAACTTTCACGAAAAGCCGGATATGACGTCATCAAAGACATTTATATAAAAAAAGAAAAAAAGTCTGAAAATATCATACCCAGAAACTCTCATGTCAAATTTCATAAAGATCGGTCCAGTAGTTTAGTCTGAATCGCTCTACACACACACACACAGACACACACACATACACCACGACCCTCGTCTCGATTCCCCCCTCTATGTTAAAACATTTAGTCAAAACTTGACTAAATGTAAAAAGAAGAAGAAAAAATCAAATAAAAAAGGTTCGGAAAAGTCATATATACAGTATATAACTGCACTGCAAACAGACACAAGCAAACGAAGACGTAGATAGACAAGCAGGAAAGCAGACAAGCACACGCGCACGCAAGCATGCACAAACGCAGGCACGAACGTACGCATTCACGCATGTAATCACACACGCAAACACACGAACAAACCATCTACACACGACAACATGACCCCCCCGCCCCCCGCCCGGAACAGTTTACTCCGACAATTTCTACAAGCTTTTACATTTTTATTTTTTGATTAAACCTCATCATTGTGCGGTAATGAAATCATCACATGTCAAGCTGTCGTGGTGTCAGAAAGATGTGTGTGAAGCGACACCCGAACTAACACCAGGCAACACACAGCTTGAACAATACTTTTTCCCTTCCGTGTGGGTGATCGTGTGCACACAAAGTGCAACCCAACATTAGTCTGCCAAGGCTTTCACGTGGGATAACACCAGTCTTACACTTTTACTCATACCAGAAATCAACAGCCTGGCTGCTTTATTTGCTGCACGTGACACCCAGCATGATGCTAGGCAACGAACATCTTGAAAGCACAGTTTCTCAAGTGTACACCAGCACAATTCTGTCAGTTGTTTTAAAAAATGGAGGGGTTTTTTTTTGGTTTTTTTTTTTGGCAGAGGACAAGAGCATCCTTCCATCGAAAGACACCTTCCCGTCCGTGTGAATGATCGTGTTCACCAGCACAGTGATTGCAATGCTTTTACATTGGATAAGAGCTTTTGTTTGTTTGTTTGTTTGCTTAAGCCACAAAGGGCCATGTCAGGGCGGTGCTGCTTTGACATATATAACGTGCACCACACACAAGACAGAAGTCGCAGCACAGGCTTCATAGTACTATCATGTCTCACCCAGTCACATTATTTTGACACCGGACCAACCAGTCCTAGCACTAACCCCATAATGCCAGACGCCAGGCGGAGCAGCCACTAGATTGCCAATTTTAAAGTCTTAGGTATGACCCGGCCGGGGTTCGAACCCACGACCTCCCGCTCACGGGGCGGACGCCTTACCACTATAGTTATGAGACCAATGGTGGCGAGAGAGGTGAAGGGAGGGGGAATGTTTACAGTGCCGTGTGCCGGGCTGTGAGCAGTACCCGCCAATGTTTAGCTCAGGCACCGTCGCGGCGGACGCGCCTCAGTTCTATACCGAACACTGCACCCTCATTCAAGGAAACTGCACCGCGCTGTTCTAGACAACTGTCCTCACCTACAAGTCAGAGGTGTAAGTTACACCGACCCTGGCGCCTAAGGCAAAGCCAAATGCTCGTCTCAAAACCGACTAGGCCACCGTGCCGGTCATGGATAAGAGCATCCTTCCACTTGGACATATACTATCATAGATGAACCCATCATTCCGAGACCTCTAAAAATCTGTTTGTTTGTTTGTTCATGGGCTGAAACTCCCACGGCTTTTACGTGTATGACCGTTTTTACCCCGCCATTTAGGCAGCCATACGCCGCTTTCGGAGGAAGCATGCTGGGTATTTTCGTGTTTCTATAACCCACCGAACTCTGACATGTATTACAGGATCTTTTTAGTGCGCACTTGGTCTTGTGCTTGCGTGTACACACGGAGGGTGTTCGGACACCGAGGAGAGTCTGCACACAAAGTTGACTCTGAGAAATAAATCTCTCGCCGAACGTGGGGACGAACTCACGCTGACAGCGGCCAACTGGATACAAATCCAGCGCGCTACCGACTGAGCTACATCCCCGCCCTTTAAAAATCTGTAAAAATCAGGTCTTAAAAACAAGGATCTAACCTTAAAACGGAGGTACGCTTACAGAAGTTGTGTACAGAAAATCAAGGTCTTATAAAAACAAGGATCTAACCTTAAAACGGAGGTACGCTTACAGAAGTTGTGTACAGAAAATCAAGGTCTTAAAAGGAGAGAAGTCTTTTCGGGTTCTTGAAAGGGGCGTTCAACTGTGCCAAAAGTGAACAGCCTGGCCGCTTCATGTGCCGAGCGCGATTTCTGTTCTGTTTTACTCTCACAAAGCTCCTCCGAAAGCGGAGTATGGCTGCCTTAAAGGGCGGGGTAAAAACGGTCATACACGTAAAAATCCACTCGTGCAAAAACACGAGTGTACGAGGGAGTTTCAGCCCACGAACGCAGAAGGAGAAGAACAAGACTCTCGCCAAATGGCACCAGTGTCAACGCACTACCAGGGCAATTAACATTGTTTTTGAGATGATTACTTTATGTCTGTGCTGTGTTTCCGACGTCGGCGACTTCATCAGACGATGTTCAAAAATAAGCTTTGTCGGGGCTTCTGTAGTCTGTGGAAGAGTTGTATTTCTTGAAAGGAAGTCAAGCTAACAATATCTATGCACTTCAATGGTAGCAGCCAGTGGAACCCCGCTGTCGTCGCTACACTTTGGATGAACTCCGATCTGCTTGTTTTCGAGAGAAAAAGGCGTACTATCGAGTAGACAATGTACGTATAGACGGCCTTTTTCTTCCCAAAAACACGCAGATCGCAGATAGCAAACAGCGTGTCTCCACTGGTAATTATCAATGAGCTAGTAGTTTTCCTTGCTTTCAAGAAACACAACTCTAGCTGTTTTAAATAGCTGTGCTCGATCCTCTCTTGTAGACTTATTCTCATTCAGCTTTTACAAAGCCGTCGAATGTAAACATTACTTAAACCAAACACAGCTCTTCCAAAGGCCATAAAACCCCAGACAGAGTTACGTCCGCAATTCGTCTGTTCCGAAAGTGGTGGTAACTGTGACTTGGACAATGGGCAGCTTAGTAGCTTACGGTGATACTAGTCTTTGTTTTATTTGATGATACAAGTTGGTTGTTCATTCGAATATTTTTCATTTTTACATTTAGTCAAGTTTTGACTAAATGTTTTAACATAGAGGGGGAATCGAGACGAGGGTCGTGGTGTATGTGTGAGTGTGTGTCTGTGCGTGTGTGTGTGTAGAGCGATTCAGACTAAACTACTAGACCGATCTTTATGAAATTTTACATGAGAGTTTCTGGGTATGAAATTCCCAGATGGTTTTTTCTTTTTTTCGATAAATGTCTTTGATGACGTCATATCCGGCTTTTTGTAAAAGTTGAGGCGGCACTGTCACACCTTCATTTTTCAATCAAATTGATTGAAAATTTGGCCAAGCAATCTTCGACAAAGGCCGGACTTCGGTATTGCATTTCAGCAAGGAGGCTTAAAAATTAATTAATGACTTTGGTCATTAAAAATCTGAAAAATATAATTAAGATTTTTTTTAGAAAACGATCCAAAATTACTTTTATTTTATTTTTCATCATGTTCTGATTCCAAAAACATATAAATATGTTATATTCGGATTAAAAACAAGCTCTGAAAATTAAAAATATAAAAATTTTGATTAAAATTAAATTTCCGAAATCGTTTTAAAAATAATTTCATCTTATTCCTTGTCGGTTCCTGATTTTTGTTCATTCGAATATGTTTTGATTTTTAATTATTATCAAGGTTTCCACACAGCTCTCATTTACTATAACGGTGATACTAGTCTTTGTTAAATTTGATGATAATAATTAAAAATAAAAAAATATTCGAATGAACAACCAACATGTATCAAGTTTCCACACAGCTCACATTGACTATAAGTGTGATACTAGTCTTTGTTTAATTTGATGATACAATTTGGTTGTTCATTCGAATATTTTTTGATTTTTAATTATTATCAAGTTTTCCACACAGCTTTCATTGACTATAAGTGTGATACTAGTCTTTGTTTAATTTGATGATACAAGTTGGTTGTTCATTCGAATATTTTTCATTTTGATTTATTATCAAGGTTTCCACTCAGCTCTCATTTACTATAAGTGTGTAATTGCTTACGACAGATGTGTGTCTTTATTAGCAATTGTGTATTGAATTTCCCTTTATATTAAGCGCAGGCAAGACCCAAAACACTTCCTTTCACTAAAATAATCAGTATGATTAATTCAATTCAACACCAAACAATGGGTATTCACGTTATTGTAATTGTTTCTTAATTATATACATATATAAATATATGTAGTAAAATAATATGAGGAAGCGTTTTAGGAACTGGCAGGTCGGTTTTTAATTATTGCATGGTATGCCTGACGGGCTCGTGTACCAAGATAATAATGGAGCATTTCGAAATTTATCTCCAGCATGTATAAGGAAACAGATTCTTTATGTGTGTGTGTGTATCTATTTAGCTCTATTTACTGGTAGATCTACTGCGTATGGTATGCTGTTACATCCACCACTATGTTCGTGCAATTTGATATTTGTTTGGGCCACGTAGGATAATCTCTTTGTGCATTACGATTGTTATTGTTTTGTGGTACATACTTTGAATGAAATCTGGTTTAAACCTCACACATTCTGAAGACCCTTTTGTAAGGCTTTAAACATACTTATGCAGAATAGATTTGATTTTATACATGAAAACAATCAATCTTGCAATAGAAAAAGCATTCAAAATACAGTTGGCAGATTGCTCGCGTACCATTTGAAAAACGCATGAAACACAAGAAATGCCGTTTCTGTGTCTGCAAAAATCAACCAAATCGTCCAGAAAAGCCATCATTCTCCAGAAGGAAAACACTTTGCGCGAAATAGCGACGATGATTTACTTTTCACCATTAAGGGTACGGTTTTCGAAGAATATAAACCATAGTTTACATGCTGAGCCAGAAATTAAGTACACTTTACAAGCAGTTATATTTGCTGTATATACAGCCTGTTCCAAAAGAAACGCAACCAACCTGTTTGCAAAATCAAAGTGCAAAATTTATTTTGCAAATAATATTTCATGAAGTTACATACGTGACGACATAGGGACAACTCAAACACACGACACACACAGACACACAACAAAAGTGCAAAATTTATTTTGCAAATAACATTTCATGGAGTTACATACGACACACAACAAATCAGACAGCTGTCTGCCAAGCGTTTTTAATTGGTCACCAGTTACTGCCCTCTAATGTGGAGAGGGTGAAATTGACATCGCACGTGAACAGTGCCCACGTGTTTGTGAATGGATCAAGTTTCAACTGAGCTGGCAATACAGTAGAAAATAGCAGTGACTTCTTCAGCTGGACTGACGGCAGAATGCCTCGTTTGTCTAAAAATGAAAGAGAGCGTGCTATTGGCATGCTTGCCGCTGGCCAAACGGCCCAAGCAGTCAGTCAGGTCATGAATGTTCACAAATCCACCATTTCTCGTCTAGTCATTCGGTTGAACGCAGAAAAGACAGCTGCATCAGAAAAGGGACATAAATTGTGCTTCAATTGTCATTGTTTTCCACTTTTATTGTTAAACCTGTTTTGTTCCACATGTTGTGATTTGGAAATGTACCAAAAATGAAATATGTAACTTCATGAAATATTATTTGCAAAAGAAACGCTGGTGGAGGACACATCCGTTATTAAACGCAGAAAAGACAGCTGCGTCAGAAAAGGGACATAAATTGTGCTTCAATTGTCATTGTTTTCCACTTTTATTGTTAAACCTGTTTTGTTCCACATGTTGTGATTTGGAAATGTACCAAAAATGAAATATGTAACTTCATGAAATATTATTTGCGAAATAAATTTTGCACTTTGATTTTGGAAACAGGTTGGTTGCGTTTCTTTTGGAACAGGCTGTATATGTAAATCGCCCAGAAAGGTCAAGAGTCTCCAGCCAAAGCCTTGTACGAAATGACGATGGTTAATTAGTCTTTTCATTGCCGATGATGGCATTGTTTCAGATGGATACAGACCCCAGGCTGAATTACTAAGAACCTCTTCAGTAAAAACAACACAAAACAAACAAAAACAAAAAAACAAATAAAGCCGTTGCAGTGCATGCTTTTCCCCTACATTAAGCCATCAGCAAACGCTTGATTGATTCTCCGTTTCCCTTGTCCATTGAACCCGGAGCTATGCTGGACTTTAGCGAACACAAGAACAGTCACGGTCTACTGACTTGACAGCGACACAGCCTCAAACAGACAAGTTCGTTTGGTGCAAGTGTTACGCGCATTCTTACGATTACGACCATCTTAAGATGGCGCTGCGCCGGTACACGCCGCGTGTATTGGCGCAGCCGGCTTAAGACGGTTGCGCTATTACACGTCTGCGGAAAAACAGATGGCTGCGCCGATACACGTTCATAATCACAATCTATCAAACTTAAGTCGATACATATTGATAGTAGCCGACCAATGCTTTAAATGTAAAATGTGTGTATGTATAATTATCGGTGTGGGTTTGAAATGAAGTTAGGTAGTAGTAAACATTTGTTGTGAATATTGCTATTCTGACAATGTGGGTAGTATGGAAATGTGAGCATTTGAATATGCCTTTTAGGAATTACAGTACCCAGGCAGGACCAGCAGAAATGGTGAAGAACCAGGCACCTGCGGAAATATGTGGAAATCATTAGATTTATGCTAAGTTTATGCAAATTGTATGCTAATTAGGTATACTATTCATAGATTTATGCTAATGAGATGTCTATGTTCATCCTACCTTCCTGCCTCTGTCTCTAGTGAGGGGAAGTAATCCTTAGGTATGTATATGTTATGTCATTGGGGGGGACAATATGTCTGCTTATTTCCCGAGGCATTACGGTAACTTATTTTTCCGAGCCTTGGCATAACATATTTATCACTTCATCGCTATAATGACAGTTTCTTTTACCTTGAATGACATAAGTAAAAAAATCAGGTATAGTTTTTTAGTTTTATATAAGTTCGAACTGCCCTTTTAAATTGTTTGATACTACGAAAAGTCAGCTGGATGTCATTCTCACCTGGTCTCCTCTTTTGTTCGGTGCCACCAAAGCATCAGTCAACCCTCTCAATGGTATGTCTTTCAACACGAACTTGTTCCGTTTGAGGATCTCCCGGCAACTCTTCCTCTCACGTAAATCCTCTGGGGTTGTGGTTGGGAGGGAGCTGTTGTCCTTTATATACTTTACAATGTTGTTGTAACGGCCTTCAGTCATAACAAGAGACCTAGGATGGTCGGCCTGTTCTTTTGCGAGGGTCTCGCCGATTTCTCGCCAGACTGGATCCATGTTGGCTGGGAGAATGACGATGGTCAGAAAGCGACGGGCACACACAGTGACACTGAACACCTGGGGTGGAGGTCACGACGCGATCGTAAGGCATTTACAAACGAACTTAGCGATACGTCTGTCGTTTAGTGCTCGAGATCTTAACTTCACCAAAAATGTGAGTCGTATCTTCGCACGTAAAATACGTGCGTCTCATGACCTCGGGCCCCGGTCACAGTGAGTTTCCAAAGAATGACGCTATCACGTGTGACAACAACTCAATGTGAAAGTGAGCAATGCTCACACATTAGGAAAATAATAGGTTTTACTGAACGCAGTTTGCTTTGTAGGTGAACGTGTATCGGCGCAGCCATCTGTTTTTCCGCAGACGTGTAATAGCGCAACCGTCTTAAGCCGGCTGCGCCAATACACGCGGCGTGTACCGGCGCAGCGCCATCTTAAGATGGTCGTAATCGTAAGAATGCGCGTTAGGCAGGTTTCACGGTAATCAGACTCTTTGATGTGTGTAAACTTTGCCTTCAAATTACTTGCTTACTGTGTTGATTTTCATCATTTTTTCTGCTTGGCATGAGTAAGTATGGTATTTGCAATACAAAAAAATAAATAAAAGCTAAAATGTTTGTGTTTGAGCAATTATTTGAGCGAGTTTTTCGAAGCGAACGTGTGAATCCTGACAGACACCATTTCCTTCTGTCACATGACCCCATCTCAAAGTGTGATTCAAGCAGACACGAAATATCACACAAAACTTATGATAATGGGGTTATTAATTCAATTAATACACAAGGTTTGTCTCTGACTAGATAAGATAGGGACAAAATATCAAATGGGAGCATAAAACCGTTTCTGGAAAAATTTTCAATCGCCACCGAAAGTGTCTGTCAGTAAAAAAAACACGTGCTTTGTTTGCAAAGCAAAGCCTAATTTTACACATCGCGTGCTTTTGTCTGTTATTCTTGCTTGTGAACATCATTTTATTGATGTTCTTCACTGGAAAGCAGGTGTATCATCAACAGTATCACAAAATCGCAAAGAATGAACATTTTTGTTGTGATCCGACCGGTGTCTGTAGACTGAATCACACGTTCGGCAAACTTCGTTTTTAACGGAAATAACCGAGCCTTTCATCGGAAACGACGTTTCAACCGCTTCATATCGTCTGCAGGAAGAACAAGTCGCGTAAGGCGAAAATACAATATTTAGTCAAGTAGCTGTCGAACTCACAGAATGAAACGCAATGCCATTTTACTCGTAGCATCGTCAGGCCACCGCTCATGCCAAAGGCAGTGAAATTGACAAGAAGAGCGGGGTAGTAGTTGCGCTAAGAAGGATAGCACGCTTTTCTGTACCTCTCTTTGTTTTAACTTTCTGAGCGTGTTTTTAATCCAAACATATCATATCTATATGTTTTTGGAATCAGGAACCGACAAGGAATAAGATGAAAGTGTTTTTAAATTGATTTGGACAATTTAATTTTGATAATAATTTTTATATATTTAATTTTCAGAGCTTGTTTTTAATCCGAATATAACATATTTATATGTTTTTGGAATCAGCAAATGATGGAGAATAAGATAAACGTAAATTGGGATCGTTTTATAAATTTTTATTTTTTTTTACAATTTTCAGATATTTAATGACCAAAGTCATTAATTAATTTTTAAGCCACCAAGCTGAAATGCAATACCGAACCCCGGGCTTCGTCGAAGATGACTTGACCAAAATTTCAACCAATTTGGTTGAAAAATGAGAGCGTGACAGTGCCGCCTCAACTTTCACGAAAAGCCGGATATGACGTCATCAAAGACATTTATCAAAAAAATGAAAAAAACGTATGGGGATATCAATCCCAGGAACTCTCATGTCAAATTTCATAAAGATCGGTCCAGTAGTTTGGGCTGAATCGCTCTACACGCACGCACGCACACACACACACACACACACACATACACACACACATACACCACGACCCTCGTTTCGATTCCCCCTCGATGTTAAAATATTTAGTTAAAACTTGACTAAATATAAAAAGAGGAATGCGATACCCAGTAAGTAAAACATTTAATCGTTTTTAGTGCCTTTTGATAAAGTTTTGTTGCGTCTGTCAGCAACGTTCGTCAACCCAACGTTCGACACAGCGACGCACGCATACGGATTTGCAGCATTTGCATTCGGAAAGTGAGGGATTTGTGAGTTCGTTTGCATAATTTCAATCGCTAGTAGGTTTTCCCTTCGTCTCCCATTGTTGTGTTTGCATGTTATTGGCATTTCATTGTGTAAATTGAAAGTTTGTGAGTAACAGTAGTACAATCTGTCGAACGTTGGCGACGCTGACAGACGCAAATATCGAACGTTGCCTTCAATGACAGAAGGGCTTGGCGATCGTACTTTCGATTCGTAGGAACACAATATGGAGACAGCAATGTGCGCCCGTTACCACAACGGTCATGAACCGGTGTAACACGAAATTTTTACTCCACGAAAAATTTACTCCGGAGTAAACTTCCAGTAAAAATCTTGTACGAAAAAAGAACTCCACAAGGAACTAAATTTTTACTCCCCAAATATTTACTCCCAGTAAACATCTCGTACGAGAAACTTAGGGCCTACTCCTTCGTTTATAATTCGCGCAATATCCCATTTACGTGCAATCCCGTTTTGCCGCCGTCCCATTTTGGCGACATTTCACAAGCCAAGCGTCATCTTACTACCGCATCCCATTTTGGCGCAATCCCGTTTCGCCGCTATCCCATTTTTTTATTTTTATTTTTTTATTTTTACATTTAGTCAAGTTTTGACTAAATGTTTTAACGTAGAGGGGGAATCGAGACGAGGGTCGTGGTGTATGTGTGTGTGTCTGTCTGTGCGTGTGTATGTGTGTGTGTAGAGCGATTCAGACCAAACTACTGGACCGATCTTTATGAAATTTGACATGAGAGTTCCTGGGAATGATATCCCCGGATATTTTGTTTTTATTTTTTTCGATAAATACCTTTGATGACGTCATATCCGGCTTTTTGTAAAAGTTGAGGCGGCACTGTCACACCCTCATTTGTCAAACAAATTGATTGAAATTTTGGCCAAGCAATCTCTGACGAAGGCCGTACTTCGGTATTGCATTTCAATTTGGTGGCTTAAAAATTAATTAATAACTTTGGTCATTGAAAACCTGAAAATTGTAAAAAAAAATAATTTGTTTTTAAAACGATACAAATTTACGTTCATCTTATTCTTCATCATTTTCTGATTCCAAAAACATATAAATATGTTATATTCGGATTAAAAACAAGCTCTGAAAATTAAAAATATAAAAATTATTATTAAAACAAAATTTCCGAAATCGATTTAAAAACAATTTCATCTTATTCCTTGTGGGTTCCTGATTCCAAAAACATATAGATGTGATATGTTTGGATTAAAAACACGCTCAGAAAGTTAAAAAGAATAGAGATAAAGAAAAGCGTGCTATCGATCCTTCTCAGCGCAACTACTACCCCGCTCTTCTTGTCAATTTCACTGCCTTTGCATCGAGCGGTGAACTGACGATGCTACGAGTATACGCTGTTGCTGTAAAAATGCAGTGAGTTCAGTTTCATTCTGTTAGTTCGACAGCTTGACTAAATGTTGTACATGAACAAAGTATGCAAACCAGATGATCCAGCGACGTCCTTCCCAATTTATGTCCAATGGACGTCTACCCACAACACGCCACTGGATGCCGGGTGGTCAGCCAACCATGTGGTGCCAGTCGTGAAAACCAGGTTCTTTGTCCCACAGTGAGACATTCAAGTTGGGGACTTTGTGACCGCTGACTTTGTCAGCATGGATGGAAAGGTGGAGAGATACAGGGCGGTGATCATCCCCAAGTCAACCCATTTCCCCGATGGGCCAGATCGAAAGGAGATCTGTGTGAAGTGTTTGCGCGCAAAAGACAATGGGAGATACTATGTCTTTCCTAATGTTGATGACATTTCATGCTTGCCAATGGCTCAGATAAAAAAAATCCCACCAACCAACCATGAACAACAGGGGGGATTACTTTTTTTGACATGTGACCAAGTCTCATTTGAGCGTTCACAGTGTTACCTGAGAATAGCACACCCCCTTGAATTGGGACCAAAGAAAAAGCGTTGTATATATGCATTTTTGAATGCTTTTCTAAAGTCATAAGTTCATTTGTGAAAAAAAAAATTTTTTAGGGATTGTTTTGCTGAATACATGCAGTTAAGAAATTGACCCCGTTTTCAAATTTAGGGGGTAGGGTTGCCCCATAGCCCACGTATGTCTGTGTGACTGTGTCAAATATCAATCTACTCTGCGTACAAAATGTATAGATGTTTGTTTTTCGATTTTAGAATGATTTCTTAAGCTGGCTAGAACTTCTGAGGTCTACAGGAAACGATAAAGATAAAAAATGTACAAAATATAAGTAGCGTCCTTTATCTTACCATTGTTCTGATCAATGCTGTCCCTTTATTTGCAAGTTAACCATTTTTCTTAATGTGTTCAAGGAGTATGTTAAAAATTATTATCAATGGTTGCTTTAAACAGCACCTTTGGTCAGTTATTATGCACTAAAGTTGTAAAAGCATGTTTTGGGGGTTTTAGGATATAGCGTCTTGGAACGCCAATCATCTTGGAAATACGAATGTTCATATAATTTTTTTTACTGTTTTGGATAGATAAAAAGTTGAACTCTTGGTGCAAACTGTTTTTTGGTCCCTGTTTGACTATTTATTATTTTGGAATATTGTGTGTGAGGGGGAAACTGCAATCCTCAATATCATGAAACGTGCCGTAACACAAGCACGTGAAAACATTTACGTTTTTGTTCAACGCACTGTGCGCGAGCCGATTAGCCTCGTTGATCTTCACACCTATTTTGTGTCCTCCCTCCGTCACATGAGTATTATCCTTAATTAGTGTTGTTTTTCTAAGCATTTGTAAGAGTTATTATTTTTGCAAATGTTATTTATCTAATCTATGTGTAAAGGGTTCAAGGCAGAAGTAGGCTGAATGTCAAACATCTGACGGGTTAAGAAGTACGCATTGCTGTTCTGACGGTAGCTCTCTTGAATCACGATGTATTAGATATAGCGGTACGTTTCTGTAATGCACTGACTGCATGAACACTGCTTTATTTAACGGAAGATGCTTCTCAAGAGAAAGGAAATTCAGCATATTTAAACTCATATCTGTTAAGGCATTTTACCCTATGATGATTTTAGACGAGCGACAATAGTGAGAATAGAGAGAGAGAGAGAGAGAGAGAGAGAGAGAGAGAGAGAGAGAGAGAGAGAGAGAGAGAGAGAGAGGGAGAGAGAGAGGGTGGAGAGAGAGACAGACAGACAGACAGACAGACAGACAGACAGACAGACAGACGATAAAGGACACACGCAGAGCCGTCCAGGTGCCCTTTAAACATATTTTCATCACCAAAAAGTATCTAAGAAAAGCAAAAGTGGCCGAAAAGCAGACCATATTTCTTTACAAAAAAGAAGGTCACACCAATTCGCCAAGGGGTGCAGCATTAATTTCGAAAACTGCCAACGTCTCTCATTCCTATGTCCTGGTTTAAACAGTACAAGAAACAGGGAGGAAAATTGGAGAAAGAGCTGGCAGAGAAAGTAGCGATATCGAGAATGGAAGATCAGTACACCATGTGACCTTAAAGCCTGTCCTTAATTGGGCGAAGTCGACTGCGCGAAGTATACCTCGCGAAGCTGGCCGCACGGAGCTTAAGCACTGAGTTTTTGGTAAAAAGACTTCGCGTAGTTTTCGCGAAGTCGACTTCGGGCTCAATTAAGTACCGCCTTAACAAAAAAGCTTTCAGGTAATCACTTTGAAGGTCTTCTGTGGAAAACAATCAGTGCATACGGGGTAAAAACAAAACAAAAAAGAAACAAGAAAAAAAAAGAAAAGAAGAAACAAGTCGCGTAAGGCGAAAATACAACATTTAGTCAAGCTCAGTCGAACTCACAGAATGAAACTGAACGCACTGCATTTTTTTTCGCAAGACCGTATACTCGTAGCATCATCTGTCCACCGCTTGTTCTGAGCGTGTTTTTAATCCAAACATATCATATCTATATGTTTTTTGAATCAGGAACCGACAAGAAATAAGATGAAATTGTTTTTAAATCGATTTCGGAAATTTAATTGTAATCATAATATTTATATTTTTAATTTTCAAAGCTTGTTTTTAATCCGAATATAACATATTTATATGTTTTTGGAATCAGCAAATAATGAAAATTAAGATGAAATTGTTTTTGGATCGTTTTATAAAACAATACTTTTAATTACAATTTTCATATTTTTAATGACCAAAATTATCAATTAATTTTTAAGCCTCCAAGCTGAAATGCAATACCAAAGTCCGGCCTTCGTCGAAGATTGCTTGGCCAAAATTTCAATCAATTTTATTAAAAAATGAGGGTGTGACAGTGCCGCCTCAACTTTTACAAAAAGCCGGATATGACGTCATCAAAGACATTTATCGAAAAAATGAAGAAAGAATTCTGGGGATATTATGCCCAGGAACTCTCATGTAAAATTTCATAAAGATCGGTCCAGTAGATTACTCTGAATCGCTCTACACACACACACACACACACACACACACACACACACACACACACACACACACACACACACACACACACACACACACACACACACACACACACACACACATACACCACGACCTTCGTTTCGATTCCCCCTTTATGTTTTGGTGTAAAAAAGAAACATGAGTGGGGGAGAAAAGAGAAAAAAGTAATGAGATTTGTAAAAGTTTAGGACTTGAGGGGTTAGTGATCTCCTTCTTATAACCCTCTCCCAAATGCAAATCCCGTAAAACTAAGCTACACTATGCTAATATACAATGCTCAGTGCAGACTGGCTGATAGAGAGAGAGAGAGAGAGAGAGAGAGAGAGAGAGAGAGAGAGAGAGAGAGAGAGAGAGAGACAGAGACAGAGAGAGAGAGAGAGAGAGAGAGAGAGAGCGACAGAGACAGAGAGATAGAGAGACAGAAAGACAGAGACAGAGATAGACAGACGGGCATACAGTCAGACACACACACACACACACACGCACACACACACACACACACACACACACATGCTCATGCAAGATCTTTCTATCTCACCCTCTTTCTCTCACTTACTTTCAAACACGCACGCGCACATATGTAGAGGTTACATGCCGAGTCTCAGTGATTATTAAAAATAATGGTCGAAGTTAGCGGATCATGAAAAATGCGAGCTTTAGCGAGCTTTTTCATGACCGCGAACTGAGACCATTATTTTTTATAATCACTGAGACGAGGTGTGTAACCTCTTTATTCCTCCTTTCTTCAGTTATTCAAAGAAAAGAGGAGTTTTTTTGCGAAAGTTTGATCGAATCCTATTCACTCAACCAGTCAACCTGCGCAGGCGATTGATTAATGCGCGGTTGTATAGTTCCGTTCATGCAAATCATTCCATTTTTTGTCAGTTTTCCTATTTTGGATTAAAATCAAGTACACAGATATGCTGTTATTCTGCTGTGGCAGCAAAGGCAGATATAGTGTGTTCTGTATATGTTTTGGTGTCGCTTTAAATAGGATAATGTTCTTTCGTCAAATGGGACTAGCAGACGAACTTTTGCACCCGTGTTCCAACGTTAAAAACTGTATGAAGTTCAGTTTTCTGGGGAAAATAATGTATGAAACCGCTTTATGTTGTTTAAATTAATGAGATGTGTGCATTTTGTTGCGTGTGATCTGTTTATTAAATGAAATATTGTTGAAAACTGACCGTCGGATTGCAGTCTGTTGTCGAAGAAACTGAGTGAAAAGAAGGGGAACTACTCTTGTCGCTAGTATGAGTTACTTGCCTTGCGGGAAATTGCTTGTGATGAACGTTTGAGCACGGCAGATCTAGATTCAGAAAACAACCGAACTCATGGATTTTATATGGAGATTCATGTGTTCAGGCCTGTAGTTGTTAATTTAAATGCGGTATGTTTGTATTGTTTGCTCCAGAGATGTATACTTCGTACATTAGAGCGTTCGGAACTTTTCAGTCGCAAAAAGTAGTACCGAAGCAGAACAACTTCTCAACCCATTGCACTATCGAGGATTCAGGCTGTTGCTGGGTCGTTATTTGTTTGGTTGCTGGGTCATTATCGAAAAATAACTACCCCTACAAGTTTACAGAGGTAAAGAAGCAGAGGGGGGAATAAATACGTACAAACAGACAGACCGACGTCCCTTTGTATGGTCAAAATTTTGGTTTTACTCAAAAATAATAGACAAAGCCATGATCTTGGCAAAATCACACCGTCTTGGCCAATGGATTATTTGTCACGTCTTTTAATGAAATAAAAGTCTGTCCTGTTAACATATTTATGATATCATTATAATCAGTCAGTGATCCAGATTGACCTATTTATGGTTATGAAATGCGAAGTGTTGTGTCCCATTATTACATTTTCTTTTTTTTCCTTGTAATTGTTTTTCAAATTCATGTAACCCTAGGGGTTTCTGAAATATATGTTGCCTTGCATTTTGCCTTGCCTTGTCTATTATCCGCTTAGTCTCTGCCTCGGTTCATTCGTAGCTAGGTCCACGGAAACGGATGCTGACATGTGCATCAACTGACCCGAAGCTGTGGCCATGAGGACCAAGTATTGAAACAGCGGAACACATCATGCCGGACTGTTCCCTTCTTCAAGGTTACAGAGATTCCGTGTGGCCAATGGCACCTCGACCTCAAACTTGGCGATTGGCAGGACCTGCAGTGCACAATGCAGCGTAAATCATCTCCCAGATTATTCTGACTCCTAGAAGGGGAAGAAGAGACTAGTTCCTATCGTATAACACATGCATGTAGGTTTAAGAAAACAAACATACGCACAAACAAACACACTCACACACACTCACACACAAAAAGACAACAAAACAACTACATAAAAACAGCTACATCATGCCCCAAAACAAAGGCTGCGCGTACGATTGTCACCACCCGATTTGAATACATTACTAATTCGATCCTGCACGTTACAAACAAAAAATGCCCAGCTATCCACTCCGAAAAGAGCTGCTCTCATAAGCATCGCCCGGCACGGTTGGTCTAGTGGTAAGGCGTCCGCCCCGTGATCGGGAGGTCGTGGGTTCGAACCCCGGCCGGGTCATACCTAAGACTTTAAAATTGGCAATCTAGTGGCTGCTCCGCCTGGCGTCTGGCATTATGGGGTTAGTGCTAGGACTGGTTGGTCCGGTGTCATAATAATGTGACTGGGTGAGACATGAAGCCTGTGCTGCGACTTCTGTCTTGTGTGTGGCGCACGTTAAATGTCAAAGCAGCACCGCCCTGATATGGCACTTCGTGGTCGGCTGGGCGTTAAGCAAACAAACAAACCAAATCGTAAGCATCACAGGTCGACAGTTTCTTTCCAAAGAGGTAATAACCGCCCAGGGATGCCTTGAAAGGAGTTCACGCAGACGAGAATTGGTTCAGTGATTAACAGCTTGATAATCGTTAACAGCGAACTTGTTTCCGCAGACGATACCAGCAAAAGTATACTGGTAATAACAAAGCGAGTAACGGACCGTTCTTTCCCTAGAGGGGGAGGACTGAGGCGAACGGTTTCAATCAGTTAACTTCGTTTTGATGGTAATGTATTTTCGATGGGCTATCTTCACCGCATACAAACTTTGCCCATCTTTTGTGGAGGATTAATCAATCGTTTTTATTGTCTTTGGTGCCAGACGACTGGTTCCGCATAGCCCTCATTTACAGGTGCACAATGTTTAGATCGTTTGCCTCCCTTGGTTATTTGACCAATGGCTTTTCGCGGTTCCCAGATGAGTTCGAGCAAGCCGCACTGAAACAAACGTATTTTGTTTTCACGCAGTATGAGGCGCCTTCTTCACACTTGCCTAACTTAACCTGCCATGCGATTAATGATAATGCTCTTATCTATGCCACACGAGGAGAGGGAGGAGGTGGAGAAGGAGGTGGAGGAGGAGGAGGAGGAGGAAAAGGAGAGGTGGGGGAAGAAGACGAAGAGAGCTAGAAGAAGAAGGAGAGGAGGAGGAGAGGAGGAGGAAGAGGAAGAAGAAGAGGAGGAGGAGGAGAAGGAGGAGGAGGAGGAAAAGGAGAGGTGGGGGAAGAAGACGAAGAGAGCTAGAAGAAGAAGGAGAGGAGGAGGAGAGGAGGAGGAAGGGAGGAAGAATAAGATCTTCAAGTTTTTACATGTACAGATGCTATTTTTATGTTGTTGTTGGGAAATTCTGTAAAAGTGCAAAAACTTGCCTTTCTTCGGAAAATTATTTATTGCCAATAATATCTACCCAAGAAACAAAATCTGTTCATAAGATATGAAGACATTGCTTTGCTATTGCATCTATAGACCTGTTTAGAGTAAAATAAAACGTACTTCAATGTTCAATCGTTATTTTTCCGAAAGATGACAGTTTACCCAACACTACTAGTTGTATACAAAAAAAAGTATACAATTAAACAAACACGTGTCTTTTGACCCATTACTCATTCAAACTTTAAAGCTCAAAAACGCTTCTCTGAGGATTTTTATCAATGAATATTGAAACGCTTGCCAAAGAAAAAAATCTTAATTTCCGTGTCATCTCTTGCTTTACTCGTATTTTTTTTCTTTCTTTCTTTATTTAGTGTTTAACGTCGTTTTCAACCGTTCAAGGTTATATCGCGACGGGGAAAGGGGGGGGGGGGATGGGATAGAGCCACTTGTTAATTGTTTCTTGTTCACAAAAGCACTAATAAAAAAAATGCTCCAGGGGCTTGCAACGTAGTACAATAAATTATATGACCTTAATGGGAGAATGCAAGTTTCCAGTACAAAGGACTTAACATTTCTTTCATACTGCTTGACTAAAATCTTTACAAACATTGACTATCTTCTACACAAGAAACACTTAACAAGGGTAAAAGGAGAAACAGAATCCGTTAGTCGCCTCTTACGACATGCTGGGGAGCATCGGGTAAATTCTTCCCCCTAACCCGCGGTTTTGTTTTACTCATATTGGTTTAAACTGTTTTATTTAACGTTTGTGCATTATTTACAAAAAACGCATATTGAGTAAACAACAACAAGCATAATGCTTATAGTGGTGTTCACTATTTCTAGAAAATTACATATAATATAAATGGCGGCTATTGTACAGTTTAAATGAAAAGCTTGCAAACATGAAAAGAAAATTGAATGAAAATTGTACATCAAAACAAAAATCCGTTTGGGAATACATATATAATATTTATGGTGTTTGCGAGTAAGAGATAGGGAGGGAGAGAGGGAGGGAGGGAGGGGGAGAGAGGGGGAGAGTGAGAGAGAGAGAGAGAGAGAGAAAGAGGGAGAGAGAGAGAGAGAGAGAGAGAGAGAGAGAGAAAGAGAGAGAGAGAGAGAGAGAGACGAGTAGACGTGTCGATTTTGCTTTCACTTTACATGTTTATCTGTTTACTCATATTGACAGCAAAGGATGAAACGATACTGCAATTCAGTACGTCTATGCAACAATTTCAAGAGAGTGAGAGAGAGAGAGAGAGAGAGAGAGAGAGAGAGAGAGAGAGAGAGAGAGAGAGAGAGAGAGAGAGAGAGAGAGAGAGAGAATCGGATTTCTTCTTCTTCTCGAAAGACACATCAAAAGAAACAGAGCCAGAGAGATATACGCGCTTACGGCATTCACGTCAACGTGTAACGATGAAACGATACTGCAATTCAGTACGTCTATGCAACAATTTCAAGAGAGTGAGAGAGAGAGAGAGAGAGAGAGAGAGAGAGAGAGAGAGAGAAAGAGAGAGAGAGAGAGAGAGAGAGAGAGAGAGAGAGAGAGAGAGAGAGATCAAATCAAATCAAATCAAATCAAATTTTATTTTTCGAGGGTTGTGGCATAAGCAATACAACGAGCTTTTTTTCAACCAGCCCTCGCCCAGAGAGGGGACTAATCTAATCACATATTTACACGGATATTCACGTATAAAAAAAAAGGTAGAGAAAAACAACAACATTTGAATATTTACATATTACATATTATACACAAATATATGTAACGTAGTGAAAACAATGCTGAATACACATGCATGAGTAAATGTGTTATTAAAGCTTTGAGTGTTTTTGTGTGGATATAATGAACACTGATGCTTTGGACAAATGAAAATATAACTAAACGAAGTCTTCCATCACTGTGATTTTTCGTAATTTAACATTAAATACATTGAAAGTTTTTTTTTAAAGTATTGAGATGGCTGTAATTGTTATTTCTCTATTAAAACAAATGTTTCAAGATCTTTAGGCCCAAAAAAATAATTTGTCTGTTTCTAATAACATGGCAAAACAAAATAAGGTAGGTAGGTAGGGATTTTTATTTTTTTTTGCCAGGATAAAATTCTTGAAAATAACTAAATGACACAAAGAGACAAGACTCGCTATAGATAGATTTATATATTAAAACAAGTCGCGTAAGGCGAAAATACAACATTTAGTCAAGTAGCTGTCGAACTCACAGAATGAAACTGAACGCAATGCAACGCAGCAAGACCGTATACTCGTAGCATCGTCAGTCCACCGCTCACGGCAAAGGCAGTGAAATTGACAAGAAGAGCGGGGTAGTACTTGCGCTGAGAAGGATAGCACGCTTTTCTGTACCTCTCTTCGTTTTAACTTTCTGAGCGTGTTTTTAATCCAAACATATCATATCTATATGTTTTTAGAATCAGGAACCGACAAGGAATAAGATGAAAGTGTTTTTAAATTGATTTCGAAAATTTAATTTTCATATTAATTTTTATATATTTAATTTTCAGAGCTTGTTTTTAATCCAAATATAACATATTTATATGTTTTTGGAATCAGCAAATGATGGAGCATAAGATGAATGTAAATTTGGATCGTTTTATAAAAAAAATATTTTTTTTACAATTTTCAGTTTTTTAATGACCAAAGTCATTAATTAATTTTTAAGCCACCCAGCTGAAATGCAATACCAAAGTCCGGGCTTCGTCGAAGATTACTTGACCAAAATTTCAACCAATTTGGTTGAAAAATGAGGGCGTGACAGTGCCGCCTCAACTTTCACGAAAAGCCGGATATGACGTCATCAAAGACATTTATCAAAAAAAGGAAAATAACCGTATGGGGATTTCATACCCAGGAACTCTCATGTCAAATTTCATAAAGATCGGTCCAGTAGTTTAGTCTGAATCGCTCTACACACACACACAGACAGACACACACACACACACACACACACACACACACACACACACACACACACGCACGCATATACACCACTACCCTCGTCTCGATTCCCCCCTCTACGTTAAAACATTTAGTCAAAACTTGACTAAATGTAAAAAATGTGACAAAGGATATATAATGATTGTTTTACCTTTCTTTCTTTATTTGGTGTTTAACGTCGTTTTCAACCGTTCAAGGTTATATCGCGACGGAATTGTTTTACCTGGTCTGGAATCTTCAGTAGTAATTGCATAAAAAAGTCTGATATATCAATTATCATGTTAACTTTTTCTTAAAATGGGTGCGTTAAATCCTAGTCGGTTTGTTTTTAATGGACTAAGCAATCAATCCTTGGACTGACAGAAAAGATGTATTTTAAAAATGTCCAGTTGCTTATTTTTCAAATTGGAAGAGAATATGCACTCTTTTGTGTTCAAATGGGTTGGGGTGGGGGGGGGGGGGGTGGGGGTAGTAATAGGATCACAGTTCAAGATTGTGCGCGACTAGAGGTGTGTTTCTTTTAACTGTGATGAAGAGGGATAACTCAACTTGGTATCTAACACTATTTCTGAACACTGTAATCACTGTAACCACTTTAGCACTTTTAATTTATTTTTTCTGTCTTCCAAACTTCTTTTTTTTTGTTTTTGTTTTGTTTGTCTTGCCAAGCACATCATTGTGGGGCTTTTAATCATTAACATGCATCCGTCTACAATGTATCATCATTCATCCATCAACTTTTGTAATAAACATGTAAATGGCAAGTATACAAGACATCTATATATATATACGACTTGTGTCTGTGTGTCTGTGTGTCTGTGTGTCTGTGTGTCTGTGTGTCTGTGTGTCTGTGTGTCTGTGTGTGAGTTCGCGATGCACGGCCAAAGTTCTCGATGGATCTGCTTCAAATTTGGTGGGCATATTCAGGTAGACCCGGTACAGGACACAACCTGGTCGATATTTCAACACGTGCTCTCAGCGCGCAGCGCTGAACCGATTTTGGTTCCACCTCAGCTATTTTGGTTCCACCTCAGCTACCCGGGCCCCCATACCGACACACCAAAGCCAAAGTTCTCGGTGGATCTTTTTCAAATTTGGACACCGTATTCAGCTACACCCCGGACACAATATCATCGATGAGATATTTCAACACGTGCTCTCAGCGCGCAGCGCTGAACCGAATTTGGTTTTTGTGTTCATTTCACCATTATAAGTAACTCTTCCTTATCTTCTCATCTTCTCCATGTTTTCAGCGTTTACCTCCCTTCCTTCGTATGGTGCACTTTTGAATGAAGGGGGCATCTTCGGATATTCCCGGCGTTCTGTTACTATTTTTAGAAGGTCACCGCAGTGTCCAGAACGTAAATTGGACCCGTAAATTATCCTCACTGTAAAAGTGCAAAGGTCGAATCAATTTATAGCCACGCGAAAAATACACTGTCATCTATCTCTCTATAGATACGGCTTCTCTGTGTTTGTGTGTGTGTGTGTGTGTGTGTGTGTGTGTGTGTCTCTCTATGTGAGCAACACCTGGGGATTGTTCAGTTCTGTTTGTGATGTGGTCTGGCGGCTTTTGTGTATTTGTATGTGATATGAAGTCAGCTGAAATACAATTTAACCAGATCACCGCTGAGGCTAAACTTCAAAACTGGGAAAACTTTGTCCACAAAGAAACTAAAGATTACAAAGACTGTGGCAAAATCTGGAAGAAAATCCGCAGATTTAAATGTAGATACAGAACTAAAGAAAAGCCACTACTATCGGGTGATAAAATGACCACAACTGACTCTGAAAAGGCAAACCTATTAGCAGATACCTTTGCCAAAAATAGTCAATCAAAATCCCTAGATACTGAACGACTCAATTATAGGTTAGATCAGGAGAAGGGTTTCACATACCCCCCAGATGACAACCAGTTGCCTATAAACTGCATGTTTAAGGCAAAAGAAGTCCAAAACGCCATCTCTTCTGTGAAAGACCCAAAAAAATCCACAGGTTTAGACCCAATATCATATCACATGATAAAACATCTACCACCTAACTTTGTTAAGTTGCTCACTCAGTTTTTCAACCTATGCTGGTTAAAGGATACTATCCCCGCAGCGTGGTCAGACTCACAAGTAGTAGCAGTATTGAAGAGCGGAAAACCGGGCAATCTACCTGGCAGTTACCGCCCCATATCACTAACCCCCCACCTCAGCAAGATCTTTGAGCGTGTGGTGAACCAGAGGCTGGAGTTCCACCTCAATAAACACAATATCATTCCTACATGCCAGGCAGGTTTTAGGCAAGGTCGTTCGTGTGCGGACCACATTGTGCACGTCACTGAAAAAATCAAAAAGACCTTGGCACATAGTAATAATTCTCTTCTTGGAACCTTCTTTGATATTAAATCTGCGTACGACAGCGTCTGGCATGCTCGTCTACTCCTAAAACTCGGCAGAATCGGTGTCTCTGGCCACATGTACCAATTCATCAAAAACTTCATCAGCAATCGCAAGATGTCTGTCCGAGTGGGCTCTTCGGTGTCCGAAACCCATGCGCTGGACATGGGGGTTCCCCAGGGCAGTATCATCGCGCCAAACTTATTCAGCATCATGCTCTATGACATTACTTCTGTTAAGGTTGACGGTGCCAGTGTACTTCTGTATGCGGACGACCTCGCCTTAATAGACACTAATAGACCACGCCATAACAGAGTTACCAACACTGTTGACTTATCTTCTTACCAAACTAAAATCGACAACCTCTGTCAATATATGTACACCAACGGCTTCCAACTAGCCTCAAATAAAACAGTCTTTCTTGTTGTCTCCCGTAGACAACTGTACAGGAACTGCAGTATAAAGATAGGTTGTGATATTATCAAACCGAGCTCAGAAGTTAAGTTCCTCGGCGTTATCATCGATACCCGACTTAACTGGACCAGTCATATCGAACATCTGATCAATAAGGCCAACAAGGATCTTTATATCATACGCTACCTGGCGTCCCAATCCTGGGCCAGAGGACGTAAGTGTGTCACAGAGGTAGTGCGGGCATTAATTCGCTCCCGCCTCCTTTACGGGTGCGAAGCTTATTTCGCGACGCGCCCGGCGCTCATGAAAAAACTGGCTATTATAGAGTGCAGGGCGCTCAAAATAGCTCTGGGACTCTCCCAACAAGCGAGTAAGAGTCGAGTCTACAGCGAGTGTGGGTGGCTGCCCCTTGTGGATGAGATAAAACTCCGTTCAGCTCAGTATGCTGTCAGAGCCCACGCGGTAGAGAACTCTGCCTGCGAGGTCCTGACTGACTTTTTTCCTCAGCACCAAAATTATGAGGCCAACACCAAACATAGCACTCAACTCTTGGCCAAAACGCTACCCTTATCCGACACAGTAAACCGCATTCTAGCCGATAGCGGGGTGAAGGTCAGTGAGCTGGCCAGGGTCCCCCCGCCCTCCTACCCGCCTTGGCTTGAGGAAACCCCTACTATCATATACGACAGTGAAGATAATACTACCAAAAAAGATAACCCCGTCTACCTAGCTACTGTCACAAAAGAAACCCTAAACTACAAATTCTCGGAGCATTTAAAAGTCTTTACTGACGGATCCAAATTTGCAGACGGCAGCGTTGGCTGCGCCTTTGTAATCCCAGATCTCAAAATCTCAAGGAAATATACTCTTAATAAAGACATCTCCATATTCTCAGGAGAGCTATTTGCCTTGCTCATGGCATGCACTTTTATAAATGACCTCCCAGTCACACCGCGTGCGGTAGTTTTCTGCTCTGACTCGCGCTCTTCATTACAAGCTCTGCATCGAAACACATCAAATCGGGCAGAGCTACAAAGAGAAATCCTCTTTATATGTCACCAGTTAATCTCATCCGGCACATCCGTATCATTTCTCTGGGTCCCCTCTCACGTAGGGGTCCGGGGAAATGAACTGGCGGATGTCGCTGCCAAAGAAGCGGCAGAATATAGCCCAGCTAACACTAACATCGGCTACTCAGTAACTGAGTTCTACAGTAAAATCCGTAAACTCATTCGAAGTCAGTACGTAACATCTCTGTCCTATCAACCCATTGATATGAACGATCTACACCCCGATCTCCCAACAAACCTCCTCACTATCTTCAGACGCCTCCGTGCCGGCGGCTGCCGCTTCCATATCTTTAACAAGTCCTGCCATTGTGGAGAACCCTATTCATTTCAACACATTTTCGCTCCATGCGCTACAAATAGAATTACCTTTAAAACCTTATATGACCATATGCAGCTCCATGGTCTGAGTCCCCAGGATTATCTGCGCAGTAGCAGTTCTCTAGGCTGGTCACACAGCTTGCTGCTGTGCCGACTGGTCAGGGACTCGGACATGGGGCTGTGGGTATAACTAAGCCCAGATTATCACATCAGCGTGTTTCAGTTTGAGGTCGAGTGGCTCCCGCCATCCCTCCTGATTCCAGCGACTACCTTCTAGACAACATATCCTCACCCAAGGCCCACTAGTCGCCAAACTGTACATATTGTTTTTATTACCACGGCCTTCGTGGCTTACATCTTAATCCTTTTATTTGTAAAAAGTTTTGAGATTTATTGTTCGTGTTCCTCTTACTTGCTCATCTATTTGGTTTTATTGGTGATCCTGAAAGGTTCCACTTTTTAACTCGATTTGAAATAAAATAAAAATAATATTACAAGCCCGTTATTCAAGATATAGAATACAGACTTATAATTCTTACCAAGAAACATCTTAACTACTTTTCATTTTAACAAATTCCACAGAGCATTATCAACTCAACCCCACCCCCTGCCCTCCTCTCCTTATTTTTTGTTTCTTTCTTTCCTCTTTTTGAAAGCGGACAAACACTCAAGTCCTTAATGGCTCAAAACCGTAGGACTTTTAATATTAATTTTAACGTAATTTTATGTACTGGCCTTACTTTGAGAAGCCATAACAGTTCAAAAGGGCTTAGAGATAAGCTCTAACTTGCTCAGTCCTGTTTGAGTGGAGTTCGCCTCCAAAGGTGATTAACACGGTTACATTCGTCGACAAGGATGGGACTCGATATGGTCAGGAATGGCATTATGGCCACTGAATCATTTTCGTGCTGTTCCCATTCCACGAATCTGGGAGGGACCTAAGCTTGGCGGGTCCATTGTTCGGACCCGGCGAAGCCGGCGTACGGCTCTAAGTACTTCTTCCCGGCGAAGCCGGCTACCCGGCGAAGCGGGTATTCATTCTAGTATATATAATTTATATGCAACATTAGGACATAACAGACAGACGGACATATAACATCCGTTCGCATACAAGTAAGGCCGGAGCTTAATTAACATAACATGTAGATTACAGTACTTGACAATTATGGACGTATTACCTGCTTAATACTAATACAGTCAGTTAATAATACAGTGGACGCCGCTTAACAAAACCGCGGTTAATAAGGCCAGCCGCTTATAAAAGCCGATTTCAGACGGTCCGGATTTATCACTATATCTTATGTATTAGAAAAAGCCGGTTAATAAACCCAACCCGCCGCTTATCAAAGCCAGTTTTCTCAGAGAAATCACGTAGTTTGTGACTAAAACTCACATTATCATGTTCTTGTAATCGCTCAAGTCATAGGCCTATTTATGTCCACGCTCACGCGTATCACGAAGTAACCGAGTTCAGAAAAGAATGTCAGTCAATAAAAACCGCACGTGTTGAGTTCATAAATTGTGTAGCTTTGATCGCGTGTTGTGTTCATGACTAAATTAAATCAGTTAAATTACTGTTTTCTATCGGATTGGCAACAAGAGGGATTGAATCAAACATGCCGAAAAGAAAACGCCAGGATTTGACAACAGACGAGAAACTGGAAATTTACAAGAAATTTAAAGATCTTCCTGCATGCAGCTTGAGGGAAGGTGCAGCAAACCTGGGGGTGTCCAGGACTTTGAAATTATTGATGTACCGAAGTGATCAAAGTACACGTACATGTACATAATTAAAACAAAAGTTCAACATCCTTCGTGAAGTTTTGTTTAGATTCAAACAAGACAGTGTAAATGACGAAAGAAAGTGACTGAGTGACGTAAACAAAAGAGAAGAATTTTTTTCTTTCCAAAATGACGTATTCCTGGACCGCCGGTTAATAAATCCGCCGCTTATTAAAGCCATTTTTCGTCGGTCCAGAAGTGGCTCTATTAAGCGGCGACCACTGTACCGTCAAACAAAAAAACAAAGAACAAAAAACAAACAAACAAAAATCAAAGCAAAAACTTCTAATTCAGCTTCAAAAATGAGGAAAAAAAAGTGTGTTTTTTCTGAAGTCAACAGCTAAATCACTATGTTGGACAGTCTATTTTGCTTCCCTATTTATCTTCTTAAGTTTTTGATCATCTGATTACCTTTCTTTTCTATTTGGAAGATGATATGCACTCTTTTCTGAAAAATGGGTAGGGGGTGTGGATAGTAAAAGCATCACAGTTCAAGATTTTGCGCGACAAAAGGTGTGTTTCTTTTAACTGTGATAAAGAGGGATAACTCAACTTCGTATCTAACACTATTTCTAAACACTGTAACCACTTTAGCACTTTAATTTATATTTTTCTGTCTTCCAAGCTTTAAATTCAGCTTATAAAATGAGTAAAAAGGTTGTTTTTTTCTGAATTCACCAGTTAAATCACTCTGTTGGATGTTCCATTTTGCTTCCCTACTTCTATTCTGAAGTTTTTGATCATCTGACTACCTTGCTTTCCTATTTGGAAGATAATATGCACTCTTTTCTGAAAAATGGGTAGGGGGTGGGGGTAGTAAAAGCATCACAGTTCAAGATTTTGGCGGACAAGAGGTGTGTTTCTTTTAACTGTGGTAAAGAGGGATAACTCAATTTGAAGGAAATCACGAATAACACTAACAGGCAAAGTTTGATAGTGATATCCTCCACGCTTTTAGAGCGCTAACCAGAGATAATAGAGTGACGTAGCGAAGTGTGGTTGCACGGATTGTAAATTCAGCTCACTGACCGAGAGAGTTGACTTTGTAAATCGCAACGAGGATATCGTTACACTTAACCACTGTCCAGCGACAGGGAGGGGTTGTTACGGGAATCGACCGGGAGAAAGGAAGCCCGAGTAGAGCACTTAACAGTGCGTCATGTAACCGGTCATAAAGGAAGGTAGTGTCCAGATGACAGAATGAAGGATCTGAAAAGTCGCCGGAATATCACGCCTTTAGACTCGCATAGCTGAGATTCGACGGGATTTCTAGAAGCTAGTGCACGGTTATTTTTGTCCGTAGAGTTGGACCATAGTGGTCACAGGGCGGTGGAAACTGAGTAGACCGAGGTCACCAGTAGCAGGAATTAGTAGTAAAATACATTTCCTAGTGAACAGCAATAGAAGCTGTGTAATTCTGCGTATGACCAGAATTAAAATATGTCTACAATATCTTAATTACTTAAGAGATACGGAATATTTAGTAGACAAAGCAGACGGTGTTTTAAGTCTGCCGTAGTAGAAACTATAACTGGGTTTTTGTTGACTACACACGAGCCGTGAGTAGATACCTGTAAACTAGATATCGTGTGCCTGTGAGTTTTTGTAGTTTTATACCTCAGTGAAGGATAGAGAGTTTTGTCATTGCAATTGTGTACGAGATTGTCATCTCGAGTGTTTTTTGCCTACCAAAACTGTGAGTACTGGATTTTTGAGTACCTAACCTTTATGTTCATGATTGTGTGTATTTGTGTGTATGCTGTCATACCTGTATAATACAGCGGAGGGAACCTACATTTGGAGTTGTGTTTGTTTCTGTATGATAGCGTACTAGCGCATTTGCATTCATTCACACTCAACTTGGTATCTAACACTATTTCTAAACACTGTAACCACTTTAGCACTTTTAATTTATATTTTTCTGTCTTCCAAGCTTTAAATTCAGCTTATAAAATGAGTAAAAAGTAGTTTTTTTCTGAATTCACCAGTTAAATCACTCTGTTGGATGTTCTATTTTGCTTCCCTCTTTCTGTTCTGAAGTTTTTGATCATCTGACTACCTTGCTTTCCTATTTGGAAGATAATATGCACTCTTTTCTGAAAAATGGGTAGGGGGTGGGGGTAGTAAAAGCATCAAAGTTCAAGATTTTGCGCGACAAGAGGTGTGTTTCTTTTAACTGTGATGAAGAGGGATAACTCAACTTGGTATCTAACACTATTTCTGAACACTGTAACCATTTTAGCACTTTTAATTTTTTGTTTGTTTGTCTTCCAAGCTTTAAATTCAGCTGATAAAATGAGTAAAAAAGTGGGTTTTTTCTGAATTCACCAGGTAAATCACTATGTTGCATGTTCTATAGCGTTAATTATGGATTGTTGTTATCATCATTTACATAAAAACTTATCTGTTAATCCAAACAATGATATACTTACTGTGATGTTCTTAACTACACTTTAACATGGAATGTATGTATGTATGTATGTATGTAGGTATGTATGTAGGTATGTATACATGTGTGTCGGTGTGTCATGTGTGCAAGTAAAAAGGGTATTGTAGTTGTACATATATTACTTTAGATATTTTTTTTTGTTATCATGGATTTTATGAATTTTCTTCTCTTATTCTTTTATAATTATTAATTAATGACCTATATGTGCTGATGACCAATTTAATTTCCTTTGTTGGATCAATAAAATGTTATGAGTTATGAGTTATGAGTTATGAGTTCTATTTTGCGTCCCTATTTCTGTTCTTAAGTTTTGATCATCTGACTACATTGCTTTTCTATTTGGAAGATAATATGCACACTTTTCTGAAAAATGAGTAGGGGGTGGGGGTAGTAAAAGCATCACAGTTCAAAATGTTGCGCGACAAGAGGTGTATTTCTTTTAAAATTGGTGAAGAGGGATAACTCAAATGGTTATTTAACACTATTTCTGAACACTGTAACCACTTTAACACTTATAATTTATGTTTGACTGTGTTCCATGCTTCAAATTGGGCTTCAAAAATGGATACACAAGGTTTTTTCTCCAAATTCACCTGTTAAATCACAATGTTTGATGTTCTATTTTGCTTCCCTATTTTGCACGTGCGTGCGTGCGTTCGCGCGCGCGCGTGTGTGTGTGTGTGTGTGTGTGTGTGTGTGTGTGTGTGTGTGTGTGTGTGTGTGTTGGTGTCTGTGTGTTCGTGCGTACGTGCGTGCTTGCGTGTGTGCTTGCGTGCGTTCGTGTCTGTGCATGCGTGCTTGAGAATGTGCGTGCGTGCCAGCATCCGTGCGCGTGTGTAGAGTGATTATACCTTTACCTTTTTGCACCAAAATGTTATCCCTCAGAGCAGTGCAATGACATTTACGGTATTGTAGAAAGCTGGCATCTCTCCTTTGTAGTCAAAACGCCATGGGATAATCGTAGTAGTGATTACTATCTACTTAGGAAATATCTTGGCGGAAAGTAAGTACTGAGGCATCACTTTCATAATTCCTTTCAAATATGGTTGTTGCTTTCCCTGGGGGCCTTTAGAACATTGAAAGACTAGCAGTTGAATATGATTCTTTTCCCTTAAGGTGTGACAGTGAAGTGGGTGGATCTAGATGTTTCATCAATCGGATGAAAATACCAGTGATCATTGACGTGACATGAAATTAAAGTTTCATGGAACTCTGGTTTTTGCCACCGGCTGGGTGTTCGAGAATTACAGGTTACCAAAAGGACTTTTATTCACCACTCAGACACAGACGCACGCACCTTCACACGCACGCACTCACATACATATTCACACGCACGCACGTACGCACATACGCTTACACTCATCTTACCTTTTGAAACTAGGGTTCGCACGACAGAGGAGGGCACCGAAGGGGCTAAGGACACTCTCTTCGACGAAATGAATGAAGGCTACAAAAAGTTAGTCATATTTTGGTTCCAAAACCACTGTCGTCTGTCAGCAAAATGTGGTGGCATCGGGTTGAAGTCCTTCCTGTGTAAAGGATTCGGGTCACTATCTTGGATCTGCCCAGCTTTTACAGGGCACACACACACACACACACACACACACACACACACACACACACACACACACACATATATATACACACAAACACACACACAAACACACACACACACACACACACACACACACACACACACACACACACACACACACACACACACACTTCAGCACGACCGAAGAAGGGCATCCAAGGGGATAAGGTGTCCTCGTTCTTGGACACATACCACAGGTCATCATCATCTCGAATGTCTTTGCTGCATAGTGGAAACTTGTGTGTTAATAAATGTGTGAATTGACACGTGCGAATTTGTGAATCTCGCGACATCAGAAAATTCCGATTATGCACAGGAAGCAGTCGGAAAGTTTATTTTTGGTCGGTGACGAAGTTGAGTTGAGTCTACCCAGGAAGCAGTCGGAAAGTTGAATTTTGGTCGGTGACGAAGTTGAGTTGAGTTTACCCAGGAAGCAGTCGGAAAGTTGATTTTTGGTCGGTGACGAAGTTGAGTTGAGTCTACCCAGGAAGCAGCTTGGCTTTTGATGTTTAGGTATCTTGTCCCGTTTAACAGTCTGGGGGCCGGATGCGAGACATTTAGCCGCTCTTTTTTTCCACGCGAAGGAAGTTGCCTTTCATCCCGCGTTAAGTGTGCTGTCAGTACAATATGATGGCCACCGTCAGTCGCCGACTTTTCTGCCTCCTTGCATCTAATAATCAACACTGCGCGGCTCTGTTTTGACTACACAAGGAGCCGAATCTTATTTCATCAGCTTGGAACAGAAAGTTATATCGATTTGTCAGTTCGTAGTGAAATCTGCTTTTACTGATTGTCAGTAGGAGGAACAATAACTTTCAGTAATTTACCAGTGTATGCTTTGGTTTTCAGTGACTGTGAAGACCATCGATGGCAAAGAGTGTTCTGAAAGTGGGGAAACCCCAAAGCCATATTTCAATTGCGGTTAAATGCCACTTTCAGTTTCATTAGGCACTGTAAATTACTTTATGAACGCATGGACACCCTTTCTTAAGGAGAGTCTTGGAATTCCTCAACTACACAAACACTGAATCACAAAACAAAACAAAAGTAAGTTTATGTAAGTAAAGTATTTTATACTATTAATTTATAGACAAAACGATGCGTCCACAAGTACGTCGACGTGAAGGCCTTTGTAGTCTATATTAAAATGAAGATACACTCTTGTTGTTGTTGTTGTTGTTGTTGTTGTTGTTGTTGACTTTCAGACAATTCATACATAGTTTTATATCTAAGATTACACACACAAATTAAGTTTTTATTTTCTAGTAGAGTAAAAAAAGACGTGAAAACAAGGCATAAGAATGTTTTTAATTTAACCATGAACATGAACATTACCCCAGGACTATTTCTTGGCTTTCATAGTTCAACAAACAATCTTAATATACAGAGAGAGAGAGAGAGAGAGAGAGAGAGAGAGAGAGAGAGAGAGAGAGAGAGAGAGAGAGAGAGAGAGAGAGAGAGAGAGAGAGAGAGAGAGAGAGAGAGAGAGATTTCCACCATAGCTAGTCTCTGCAAAGTGCATAGCACGGACCAAGAAATGGGCAATTCATCAAACTCCATACGTTGACGTCAAGCACGACAAAAGAGCTATTCCTGGTGACTGAAAAGTACGTGGAACAGCATACAGTAATAAAATAGACAGAGAGGATATCAATAATGCCATCTTTTGTTAAAGGCTTCGGCCTGCTCATGCAGAGCTCGAAGAAGAAATTTAAGGGGCTTATTGTCCGTCAGGTCTTAATTGCCTATATTGGACATGAATTGGTTTATACGATCAAAAAAAAAAGAAAAAAAAATCAAAGAAAAAAGAAGGTGGTCAAAAGAGGGAGGATGACGGGAGTGGGGGTGATAAGATATTTAAGAGGATCTGTTAAGATTGGATAAGGTCGAGTACTTTGTATCACCTGAATATAGACCTGTGGGATCCACATACATATTCTGGGGGCATGGGACGATAAAAACGAGTGTTTATTTCATCCAATTGATGTTTAAAAGTTATAAAAGTCAGAGCCACATTTGATTAATACCGGTTAAAAGCAGGTATCCGTATTGGGAAACAGCATCCCAATACCGAGAAAAAATTGAGTTCAGTGTCAACGCCAAAACAAAACACCCCCTTCCCCACACACACACCCAATGCAAAAGCACCAATAAAAACACTTTGAAGCAAAATGCAAAAAAGGGAAAAGTTGTGGCGGGGGGTTGGACGTGAGTAGGGGGTAGGGGGAGTGGTGGTGGAATGACTAGAGAAATCTTGGTTGTCATCGCTTTTGATCTGTCATGTGCGACCCCAACCACGCTGTTACCACAGGAAAGAGAACAATGCGCAGTTTCACACAACAAAGGCATGCAATGAATAGGTCGGGAAACTGGGTTGGCCTCCGATTTTGATTCATCCCGAGGACACCCTTCTCTCTCTGTAAACTATCATTTCAACTACCATATGTAAACTATCATATATTCATCCAGGCTTTCGCATACTCACATGAACTCTTAACGCAAATCACGAGTCAACAGCCTGCATGAACACCAGGGAGCTAAAAATGTAGCGATTCGTGAAAACAGCCTTAATGGAGGATAACATAGCGCAACAATATACACTGCCTTACATTGTTTGACCTGTATTGATCAAGTTGCTTGCAGAAATGAATAACAGCACTACCACCACCAGCACAGCAGCATCAACAACAACAAAGTTCTGATTTATAGAACCAATAATTATTGAAATCAAATATTGCCAGAAACTGCAACAGGTCCTTATATAAGCAAACTATCATACTGCACGTTTTCATTTTGACAGTGTCAGATCATTGCAGCCACACGGTCCCCCCCCCCCCCCCCCCCCCCCCCGTCTCAGGTCTAGCCGGGCTTTTACATGAGATAAATCCCTCCCTCCACTTGGTCACATTCCAAAAATCAACACCCTTAGTGCTCTCTGCCGTATGTACAGCGATAATTGTTATGAATTAATTTGGTAAAAGCCGATAGCCGCCAGGGTGTGGATTTTTGTTATGTGTCCAAATGGAGGAATGTTATTATCCCATGTAACAGCCTGGCCACATCTGAGACGGTGAGACAAACCGTTTGTACGGGAAGGAATAATGTGCCATTAAAAATACCCTCCTTCCATTAAAAACGATAGTGTAAACTCACCACACCTCTGTCGAGATTTTTCTTCACATAGGATAAGACCTTCATTCTGCCTTGACACACGCCAAACACCCACAGCCAAGCTGCTTCCTAGATTCTCTGCAGATATTTTTTGGTCGAATACATTTCGCAGACTGACATGAATTTAAGCAGGAACTTCCCACTCTGCACCAAAAAAACATCTACGTTGTACGAGTTTTGTCAAATGTTCATTTGGAAAGATGCTCTTATGCTAGATAAAGGTGAGCACGGATCTATGGCGATTAACACAAGGGTTTACACGGGAATAGCGTACCTTCGTTTCTTGAAGAAAAAAGAAAGAAAAAAACACCCCCCATAATTCTGTCAAGGAACATAACTGAAGCAAGAAAGCAAGGGAGTAAAATGTCAAGCAACTACATCCCATCTAATGAAACGATCAGGACATTTTTGTTTCGGCATGGCTGGGTGTGGTTCGGTGTCCCAAACGTGCAATTCCCAATAAAGACCGCTCCATTTCACGACCGAATGTTTTATCTGGACATTTTCAGAGTCGTAACTGGGAGGTTTAACTGTATCTCTATCATTAAACGATTTTTGAAGAACGCAAATGCGTGGGGGGAAAAAATGGGAATAAAAGCTCCGAACAAAATGCATGGGTTCCAAGCTCAACGATGAATGCATTCACTTCAAGAGCAGAGTGCGACCAGTTCAATCAATGCTTATCGAGGCATTAACCTGTAAGCCGGCCTGTTGCCGAAAGGGAACCCATATTTTCTTTGAGACTGTCCATGACATTTTTGTACTCAGGCCATGATGGGTAGTTTTGACCTGACAGACAGCAGGCGATGTCGAATAGAATAAACAACAGATACAAGATGAAAGTAACTACACAATTGTAATGAATATGTGACCAACAAAAACAATCACCTGAGAGCATCTATTCATACACGGAAGTCATTATTCAACTAAATTGACGGAATCAAAGAAACGACACAAAAAGGGAGTTGTGTACATTAATTTCTCACAGAAAATAAAAGTTCAAAAGGACTGAGAGGAAGATGTCAGTGTGTGTGTATATGTGTGTGTGTGTGTGTGTGTGTGTGTGTGCGTGAGAGTGTGTGTGTTTATGCGTGTGTGCACATCATATGTATCTGTAGGCGCACAAGCGATCGAACGTCAGCGTAGACGTGTCTGTGAAGTTTTTCTCTCTCACTAAACACAGGAAGAAGCAAGCCGTAAATAAAATAACGTATTTTATCAAAGGAAAACTAACCCTCCCCCAACCCCGATTGACAGATTCTATGAATATTCAAAAACTAATCAGCACGTATGGCAGAGGAGATTTTTCCTGAACTGTCAATGTCGGCGTCGAGTCGTCTTTCCATTGGAGCAGACGCGTAATACAATTTCCGCTTCCGCATTTGTCTGCTGCATCCTGGAATACCTTAACCTTGACCTGTGTCAGACGCTGTTGTGATGCGCAGAGAGTCTGGGATACATTGCGATCGACCCTGGCTGGTCAGGGCAGGTCTGACAAAGGCGGAGTTAATGAGCCTGACGGACTGCGGATATCTGATGGGCGGCATGGTAGGTCAACAGTTCATCCTGCTAACAGTCTATTTATTCTTCCCATCAACCGAGAAGTTCTGGTACTCTGTTGTATACATTTGAACCCACGGGTCGACAGGAGGTAAAACAAGGTAGTACACATAAAAATGAAAAAAAATTGCTGGGAGCCTTGTAGCTCAGTTGGAATTTGGAGCACTTGACTTGAGATTCTCGGGCCACTTATTCGAGTCCAGGCCGGGACGGACACTCGTCGTGTGCCGATTCAATGTTGTTTCCTTTCTTAGTCTGCATGGCTGTCTCCGTGTTTAAAACTGTTTTCATTCAGGTCTATCACAGTAAAGCGAAGAAGGTTCTAAAAAGGTCATATCTTTTTACTTAAATATTGTTACAAATCTTGTTCTCCTTGAACAAGTTTAAACAAGTCGCGTAAGGCGAAAATACAACATTTAGTCAAGCTCAGTCGAACTCACAGAATGAAACTGAACGCATTGCATTTTTTTCGCAAGACCGTACACTCGTAGCATCGTCTGTCCACCGCTCGTGGCAAAGGCAGTGAAATTAACAATCCAGAAAAGCGCGGTAGCGGTTGCGCTGAGGAGGATAGCACGCTTTTCTATATCTCTATTCTTTTTAACTCTCTGAACGTGTTTTTAATCCAAACATATCATATCTATATGTTTTTGGAATCAGGAACCGACAAGGAATAAGATGACATTGTTTTTAAATCGATTTCGGAAACTTAATTTTAATCATAATTTTTATATTTTTAAGTTTCAGAGCTTATTTTTAATCCAAATATAACATATTTATATGTTTTTGGAATCAGAAAATAATGAAGAATACGTTAAACGTAATTTTGAATCGTTTTATAAAAAAATAATTTTAATTACAATTTTCAGATTTTTAATGACCAAAGTCATTAATTAATTTGTAAGCCTCCAAGCTGAAATGCAATACCAAAGTCCGGCCTTCGTCGAAGATTGCTTGGCCAAAATTTCAATCAATTTGATTGAAAAATGAGGGTGTGACAGTGCCGTCTCAACTTTTACAAAATGCCGGATATGACGTCATCAAAGACATTTATAAAAAAAATGAAAAACATTGTCTGGGGATATCATACCCATGAACTCTGATGAAAAATGTCATACAGATCGGTCCAGTAGTTTACTCTGAATCGCTCTACACACACACACAGACACACACACATACACCACGACCCTCGTCTCGATTCCCCCCTCTATGTTAAAACATTTAGTCAAAACTTGACTAAATGTAAAAAGGACAGGAAAATATAAACTGCCAACCAGTCCGCCCTGACTGGCACTGGCAGCATTTCTCGTATTAAGATATCGCTATTATCTTAGCTAGACCAAAGGCATAAGAAATACAGCAACTGACCTTTACACCGGGGAATAACACTGTTTTTGACAAACAGTCTAACGACGTTTATCTTTTTTTTTTTTTACTTTTTACATTTAGTCAAGTTTTGACTAAATGTTTTAACGTAGAGGGGGAATCGAGACGAGGGTCGTGGTGTATGTGCGTGCGTGCGTGTGTGTGTGTGTGTGTGTGTGTGTGTGTGTGTGTGTGTGTGTGTGTCTGTCTGTGTGTGTGTGTAGAGCGATTCAGACTAAACTACTGGACCGATCTTTATGAAATTTGACATGAGAGTTCCTGGGTATGAAATCCCCAGACGTTTTTTCTTTTTTTTGATAAATGTCTTTTATGACGTCATATCCGGCTTTTCGTGAAAGTTGAGGCGGCACTGTCACGCTCTCATTTTTCAACCAAATTGGTTGAAATTTTTGTCAAGTAATCTTCGACAAAGCCCGGACTTCGGTATTGCATTTCAGCTTGGTGGCTTAAAAATTAATTCATGACTTTGGTCATTAAAAATCTGAAAATTGTAAAAAAAAATAAAAATTTATAAAACGATCCAAATTCATCTTATTTTCCATCATTTTCTGATTCCAAAAACATATAAATATGTTATATTTGGATTAAAAACAAGCTCTGAAAATTAAATATATAAAAATTATTATCAAAATTAAATTGGCGAAATCAATTTAAAAACACTTTCATCTTATTCCTTGTCGGTTCCTGATTCCAAAAACATATAGATATGATATGTTTGGATTAAAAACACGCTCAGAAAGTTAAAACAAAGAGAGGTACAGAAAAGCGTGCTATCCTTCTTAGCGCAACTACTACACATGTACCCCGCTCTTCTTGTCAATTTCACTGCCTTTGCCATGAGCGGTGGACTGACGATGCTACGAGTATACGGTCTTGCTGAAAAATGGCATTGCGTTCAGTTTCATTCTGTGAGTTCGACAGCTACTTGACTAAATGTTGTATTTTCGCCTTACGCGACTTGTTTTTTTTATTGATAACAGGCCTGACCACTAAAACCAAAATATAATGACTGTCCTTGGGGAGTATTTACTTCTGGCATTTTTTTTATAATAGGGACAGCTACAGATGTCAGGCCAATGTCAAGTATAACAATTTCACATTTACTTTTCCCTCCTAACCGCGCCTCCCCCCCCCCCCCCCCCGCCCTCATTCCCCCAACCTAAAAATATCGTAGTTACACAAACAACAAGATGTAATACATTCTCAGTCTTACTCGTTGGCCCCCGTATGCATTTCCTCCGTCTCAAAACATTATACTTACCCAGGGCAAAACTCCGATCCATCTTAAAATCTCATTTTTCTGTGACAAAAATCAGACCGATCGGGAGAGAACAAAAATCCCCAAGACAAGGAAATGAGGCGTTCATATAATTATATCATTCATCTGACACACAACTCACGCTTTCCTTCTTCTTAAAACAGTTACTTCCTGACCCACAGTCCGATCCATCTAGACTAAAAAAAATTAAACAACCATTTTAGTGAGAAAAATATCAGACCCGTCGAAAAAGTCAGTAATCCACGGGACGAGTGAACGTGGCATTCACTTCATTTACGTACCACCTAAAAAAAATCCCCAACAAATGCTGAGGAATGCAAATGATGAAATCCTCCGCAAACCCTCCTATAGAAAGGCATTGTCTATGCCAGCCAGGTTTTTATGAAGATATCAGCAAAGCTAGACGAATGGAGAAATTGCTGATAGAAATTGGGACAATTCCTCGTCGCAGACAGACAGTCGTTGACACCAAACTCTGAGGTTAATTCTCTGGTCGTCTACTATGGGAGTAGACTGCCATAGGCTGCCATCTGCTTGACTGAATACTGTAACAAGATTGGACTTTGTTCTTTTTTTAGTATAACGTTATTTGGTGTCTGTCCTCTTCTTTGCTGATTTCTTCTTTTTCTTTCTGCTGTTTCTTCTCGTATTAGTATTGTATTTGCTGACGAAGACAATCGTCTAAACAGGTCCATGTTAATCCATGTTCGTGTTTCTGGTACATGGTGAGTACATTTTCACGGTTATCTTGTTCTTCTCACCTGCAGTCTCTTGTTCCTGTTCTGAAATACTGTATTTTTGTAAAGAATGTCTACGGAAAAGAAGGCAAACATCTTCCATATGATGTGTAGCGTCTCCAGTAGGACACACAGAATTCAGAACAACTCTTTCGCTTGTTACACCTATTGGACAATAGCAAAGTATTATGTTTTTTGTTTTAACAAACACTTCAGAAGTCGTAGACTTGTTTCCAAGGTATTAATCACCCTTCTCGTGTAAGGCATCATGTAATCCACCACCTTAACCCCTGCACTGCTTGTTGCGACATACAGACCACAGAACACATTTTTCGCTTGTTACACTTTTTGGACGAGAAAAAAGTGTTATGTATTTTTATTTTAACAAAATAATGCTTGCAAAAACGTCAACTGGTTTCAAATGTATCATCCTGGCTTCTCATGTAAGGTACGATGTACACCACGACTTTAACCCTTGTATTGCTTGTCGCGACAAATATCGCGTTTTTCTACTTATTGTGCAAGCTGGTTGTCGCGACATACCTCGCGGTACAGTCTGTTTGGTCGGTTACTGTGTTTGGACACCCACCCCCAACGCACACACACACACACACACACACACACACACACACACACACACACACACACGTACGCACGAACACACAGACACGAACACACACACACGCACGCACGCACGCACGCGCGCACGCGGGCGCACACACACACACACACACACACACACACACACACACACATCTCTTATTAAAGCACCAAAAGTGACCTGCACAATCGTTTCTTAACATGACGCCATCAAGCAGAAATCCGCCAAAGCGGCAATTTTCCTGCCATTTTAAATCGCCCAGGATTCAACTGTGACTCGTAATATGGACAAAAACAACAGAAGACAGACAGACAGGCAGACACAGACACAGACACAGACACAGACAGACTGACAGACATCCACACATGGATACAGAGAGAGACAGAGATACTGAGACAGAGAGAGATAAGGAGAAAGAGAGAGAGAGAGAGAGAGAGAGAGAGAGAGAGAGAGAGAGAAAGAGAGAGAGAGAGAGAGAGAAGACAGACAGACAGACAGACAGACAGACAGACAGATAGACAGACAGGCAGATACAGAGACAGAGAGGAGCAGGAAGAAAGAACAAGTCGCGTAAGGCGAAATTACTACATTTAGTCAAGCTGTGGAACTCACAGAATGAAACTGAACGCACTGCATTTTTTCACAATGACCGTAGTCCGCCGCTTGTGCATAACGGAGTGAAACTGACGAGCCTGTTCAGCGCGGTAGTGGTTTCGCTGTGCTGCATAGCACGCTTTTCTGTACGTCTCTTCGTTTTAACTTTCTGAGCGTGTTTTTAATCCAAACATATCATATCTATATGTTTTTGGAATCAGGGACCGACAAGGAATAAGATGAAATTGTTTTTAAATCCATTTCGGAAATTTAATTTTGATCATAATTTTTATATTTTTAATTTACAGAGCTTGTTTTTAATCCAAATATAACATATTTATATGTTTTTGGAATCAGGAAATGATGTAGAATAAGATGAACGTAAATTTGGATCGTTTTAGATAAAAAAAAAATATATATTACAATTTTCAGATTTGTATTTAATTTTTAAGCCACCAAGCTGAAATGCAATACCGAAATCCGGCCTTCGTCGAAGATTGCTTTACAAAAATTTCAATCAATTTGATTTAAAAAATGAAGGTGTGACAGTGCCGCCTCAATTTTTACAAAAAGCCGGATATGACGTCATCAAAAGTATTTATCGAAAAAATAAAAAAATGTCCGGGAATATCATTCCCAGGAACTCTCATGTCAAATTTCATAAAGATCGGTCCAGAAGTTTGGTCTGAATCGCTCTACACACACACACGCACAGACAGACACACACACATACACCACGACCCTCGTCTCGATTCCCCCTCTATGTTAAAACATTTAGTCAAAACTTGACTAAATGTAAAAAGGCTAAAAGGAACGTGGTGAAATAAACAGAAACGTCAATACTAGTCAAAAAAGGATGTTTTCTTGCAAGTTGACGTAAATATTAACTTCGAAAAAAGTTTTGTAAAAATTCTATTCGATAAAGTGAGTGAGGAGGGGTGAGTGAGGAGGGGTGAGCGAGGAAGGGTGAGCCAAAAGGGGTGAGTGAGGAGGGGTGAGTGAGGAGGGGCGAGTGAGAAGGGGTGAGTGAGGAGGGGTGAGTGAGGAGGGGTGAGTGAGGAGGGGTGAGCGAGGAGGGGTGAGTGAGAAGGGGTGAGTGAGGAGGGGTGAGCGAGGAGGGGTGAGCGAGGAGGGGTGAGCGAGGAGGGGTGAGCGAGGAGGGGTGAGTGAGAAGGGGTGAGTGAGGAGGGGTGAGCGAGGAGGGGTGAGCGAGGAGGGGTGAGTGAGGAGGGGTGAGCGAGGAGGGGTGAGTGAGGAGGGGTGAGCGAGGAGGGGTGAGTGAGGAGGGGTGAGTGAGGAGGGGTGAGTGAGGAGGGGTGAGCGAGGAGGGGTGAGTGAGAAGGGGTGAGTGAGAAGGGGTGAGTGAGGAGGGGTGAGTGAGAAGGGGTGAGTGAGTGAGGAGGGGTGAGTGAGGAGGGGTGAGTGAGGAGGGGTGAGTGAGGAGGGGTGAGTGAGAAGGGGTGAGTGAGGAGGGGTGAGTGAGGAGGGGTGAGTGAGGAGGGGTGAGCGAGGAGGGGTGAGTGAGAAGGGGTGAGTGAGAAGGGGTGAGTGAGGAGGGGTGAGTGAGGAGGGGTGAGCGAGGAGGGGTGAGTGAGAAGGGGTGAGTGAGAAGGGGTGAGTGAGGAGGGGTGAGTGAGAAGGGGTGAGTGAGTGAGGAGGGGTGAGTGAGGAGGGGTGAGTGAGAAGGGGTGAGTGAGGAGGGGTGAGTGAGGAGGGGTGAGTGAGAAGGGGTGAGTGAGTGAGGAGGGGTGAGTGAGGAGGGGTGAGTGAGGAGGGGTGAGTGAGAAGGGGTGAGTGAGGAGGGGTGAGTGAGGAGGGGTGAGTGAGGAGGGGTGAGTGAGAAGGGGTGAGTGAGAAGGGGTGAGTGAGGAGGGGTGAGTGAGGAGGGGTGGGTGAGGAGGGGTGAGCGAGGAGGGGTGAGTGAGGAGGGGTGAGTGAGGAGGGGTGAGTGAGGAGGGGTGAGCGAGGAGGGGTGAGTGAGGAGGGGTGAGTGAGGAGGGGTGAGTGAGGAGGGGTGAGTGAGAAGGGGTGAGTGAGTGAGGAGGGGTGAGTGAGGAGGGGTGAGTGAGGAGGGGTGAGTGAGGAGGAGTGAGTGAGGAGGGGTGAGTGAGAAGGGGTGAGTGAGGAGGGGTGAGTGAGGAGGGGTGAGTGAGAAGGGGTGAGTGAGGGAGGAGGGGTGAGTGAGGAGGGGTGAGTGAGGAGGGGTGAGTGAGGAGGGAGGAGGGGTGAGTGAGGAGGGGTGAGTGAGGAGGGGTGAGTGAGGAGGGGTGAGTGAGGAGGGGTGAGTGAGAAGGGGTGAGTGAGGAGGGGTGAGTGAGGAGGGGTGAGTGAGAAGGGGTGAGGGAGGAGGGGTGAGTGAGGAGGGGTGAGTGAGAAGAGGTGAGTGAGGAGGGGTGAGGGAGGAGGGGTGAGTGAGGAGGGGTGAGTGAGGAGGGGTGAGTGAGGAGGGGTGAGTGAGGAGGGGTGAGGGAGGAGGGGTGAGTGAGGAGGGGTGAGTGAGAAGGGGTGAGTGAGGAGGGGTGAGTGAGGAGGGGTGAGGGAGGAGGGGTGAGTGAGGAGGGGTGAGTGAGAAGGGGTGAGTGAGGGAGGAGGGGTGATGGAGGAGGGGTGAGTGAGGAGGGGTGAGTGAGGAGGGGTGAGTGAGGAGGGGTGAGTGAGGAGGGGTGAGCGAGGAGGGGTGAGTGAGGAGGGGTGAGCGAGGAGGGGTGAGCGAAGAGGGGTGAGTGAGGAGGGGTGAGTGAGGAGGGGTGAGTGAGAAGGGGTGAGTGAGGGAGGAGGGGTGAGTGAGGAGGGGTGAGTGAGGAGGGGTGAGTGAGGAGGGAGGAGGGGTGAGTGAGGAGGGGTGAGTGAGGAGGGGTGAGTGAGGAGGGGTGAGTGAGGAGGGGTGAGTGAGAAGGGGTGAGTGAGGAGGGGTGAGTGAGGAGGGGTGAGTGAGAAGGGGTGAGGGAGGAGGGGTGAGCGAGGAGGGGTGAGTGAGAAGAGGTGAGTGAGGAGGGGTGAGGGAGGAGGGGTGAGTGAGGAGGGGTGAGTGAGGAGGGGTGAGTGAGGAGGGGTGAGTGAGGAGGGGTGAGGGAGGAGGGGTGAGTGAGGAGGGGTGAGTGAGAAGGGGTGAGTGAGGAGGGGTGAGTGAGGAGGGGTGAGGGAGGAGGGGTGAGTGAGGAGGGGTGAGTGAGAAGGGGTGAGTGAGGGAGGAGGGGTGATGGAGGAGGGGTGAGTGAGGAGGGGTGAGTGAGGAGGGGTGAGTGAGGAGGGGTGAGTGAGGAGGGGTGAGCGAGGAGGGGTGAGTGAGGAGGGGTGAGCGAGGAGGGGTGAGCGAGGAGGGGTGAGTGAGGAGGGGTGAGCGAGGAGGGGTGAGCGAGGAGGGGTGAGCGAGGAGGGGTGAGTGAGGAGGGGTGAGTGAGGAGGGGTGAGTGAGGAGGGGTGAGCGAGGAGGGGTGAGTGAGGAGGGGTGAGTGAGGAGGGGTGAGTGAGGAGGGGTGAGCGAGGAGGGGTGAGTGAGGAGGGGTGAGTGAGGAGGGGTGAGCGAGGAAGGGTGAGCGAGGAGGGGTGAGCGAGGAGGGGTGAGTGAAGAGGGGTGAGTGAAGAGGGGTGAGCGAGGAGGGGTGAGCGAGGAGGGGTGAGCGAGGAGGGGTGAGTGAGGAGGGGTGAGTGAGGAGGGGTGAGTGAGGAGGGGTGAGCGAGGAGGGGTGAGTGAGGAGGGGTGAGCGAGGAGGGGTGTGTGAGGAGGGGTGAGTGAGGAGGGGTGAGCGAGGAGGGGTGAGTGAAGAGGGGTGAGTGAAGAGGGGTGAGCGAGGAGGGGTGAGCGAGGAGGGGTGAGCGAGGAGGGGTGAGTGAGGAGGGGTGAGCGAGGAGGGGTGAGTGAGGAGGGGTGAGCGAGGAGGGGTGAGCGAGGAGGGGTGAGTGAAGAGGGGTGAGCGAGGAGGGGTGAGCGAGGAGGGGTGAGCGAGGAGGGGTGAGTGAGGAGGGGTGAGTGAGGAGGGGTGAGCGAGGAGAGGTGAGTGAGGAGGGGTGAGCGAGGAGGGGTGAGTGAGGAGGGGTGAGTGAAGAGGGGTGAGCGAGGAGGGGTGAGCGAGGAGGGGTGAGAGAGGAGGGGTGAGCGAGGAGGGGTGAGTGAGGAGGGGTGAGCGAGGAGGGGTGAGTGAGGAGGGGTGAGCGAGGAGGGGTGAGTGAGGAGGGGTGAGTGAAGAGGGGTGAGCGAGGAGGGGTGAGCGAGGATGGGTGAGTGAGGAGGGGTGAGTGAGGAGGGGTGAGAGAGGAGGGGTGAGTGAGGAGGGGTGAGTGAGGAGGGGTGAGTGAGGAGGGGTGAGAGAGGAGGGGTGAGCGAGGAGGGGTGAGTGAGGAGGGGTGAGTGAGGAGGGGTGAGTGAGGAGGGGTGAGGGAGGAGGGGTGAGTGACGAGGGGTGAGTGAGAAGGGGTGAGTGAGGAGGGGTGAGTGAGGAGGGGTGAGGGAGGAGGGGTGAGTGAGGAGGGGTGAGTGAGAAGGGGTGAGTGAGGGAGGAGGGGTGATGGAGGAGGGGTGAGTGAGGAGGGGTGAGTGAGGAGGGGTGAGCGAGGAGGGGTGAGTGAGGAGGGGTGAGCGAGGAGGGGTGAGCGAGGAGGGGTGAGTGAGGAGGGGTGAGCGAGGAGGGGTGAGCGAGGAGGGGTGAGCGAGGAGGGGTGAGTGAGGAGGGGTGAGTGAGGAGGGGTGAGTGAGGAGGGGTGAGCGAGGAGGGGTGAGTGAGGAGGGGTGAGTGAGGAGGGGTGAGTGAGGAGGGGTGAGCGAGGAGGGGTGAGTGAGGAGGGGTGAGTGAGGAGGGGTGAGCGAGGAAGGGTGAGCGAGGAGGGGTGAGCGAGGAGGGGTGAGTGAAGAGGGGTGAGCGAGGAGGGGTGAGCGAGGAGGGGTGAGCGAGGAGGGGTGAGCGAGGAGGGGTGAGTGAGGAGGGGTGAGTGAGGAGGGGTGAGTGAGGAGGGGTGAGCGAGGAGGGGTGAGTGAGGAGGGGTGAGCGAGGAGGGGTGTGTGAGGAGGGGTGAGTGAGGAGGGGTGAGCGAGGAGGGGTGAGTGAAGAGGGGTGAGTGAAGAGGGGTGAGCGAGGAGGGGTGAGCGAGGAGGGGTGAGCGAGGAGGGGTGGGTGAGGAGGGGTGAGCGAGGAGGGGTGAGTGAGGAGGGGTGAGCGAGGAGGGGTGAGCGAGGAGGGGTGAGTGAGGAGGGGTGAGTGAGGAGGGGTGAGCGAGGAGGGGTGAGTGAGGAGGGGTGAGCGAGGAGGGGTGAGTGAGGAGGGGTGAGTGAAGAGGGGTGAGCGAGGAGGGGTGAGCGAGGAGGGGTGAGCGAGGAGGGGTGAGTGAAGAGGGGTGAGCGAGGAGGGGTGAGTGAGGAGGGGTGAGTGAGGAGGGGTGAGCGAGAAAGGGTGAGCGAGGAGGGGTGAGCGAGGAGGGGTGAGTGAAGAGGGGTGAGCGAGGAGGGGTGAGCGAGGAGGGGTGAGCGAGGAGGGGTGAGCGAGGAGGGGTGAGTGAGGAGGGGTGAGTGAGGAGGGGTGAGTGAGGAGGGGTGAGCGAGGAGGGGTGAGTGAGGAGGGGTGAGCGAGGAGGGGTGTGTGAGGAGGGGTGAGTGAGGAGGGGTGAGCGAGGAGGGGTGAGTGAAGAGGGGTGAGTGAAGAGGGGTGAGCGAGGAGGGGTGAGCGAGGAGGGGTGAGCGAGGAGGGGTGAGTGAGGAGGGGTGAGCGAGGAGGGGTGAGTGAGGAGGGGTGAGCGAGGAGGGGTGAGCGAGGAGGGGTGAGTGAGGAGGGGTGAGCGAGGAAGGGTGAGCCAAAAGGGGTGAGTGAGGAGGGGTGAGTGAGGAGGGGCGAGTGAGAAGGGGTGAGTGAGGAGGGGTGAGTGAGGAGGGGTGAGTGAGGAGGGGTGAGCGAGGAGGGGTGAGTGAGAAGGGGTGAGTGAGGAGGGGTGAGCGAGGAGGGGTGAGCGAGGAGGGGTGAGCGAGGAGGGGTGAGCGAGGAGGGGTGAGTGAGAAGGGGTGAGTGAGGAGGGGTGAGCGAGGAGGGGTGAGCGAGGAGGGGTGAGTGAGGAGGGGTGAGCGAGGAGGGGTGAGTGAGGAGGGGTGAGCGAGGAGGGGTGAGTGAGGAGGGGTGAGTGAGGAGGGGTGAGTGAGGAGGGGTGAGCGAGGAGGGGTGAGTGAGAAGGGGTGAGTGAGAAGGGGTGAGTGAGGAGGGGTGAGTGAGAAGGGGTGAGTGAGTGAGGAGGGGTGAGTGAGGAGGGGTGAGTGAGGAGGGGTGAGTGAGGAGGGGTGAGTGAGAAGGGGTGAGTGAGGAGGGGTGAGTGAGGAGGGGTGAGTGAGGAGGGGTGAGCGAGGAGGGGTGAGTGAGAAGGGGTGAGTGAGAAGGGGTGAGTGAGGAGGGGTGAGTGAGGAGGGGTGAGCGAGGAGGGGTGAGTGAGAAGGGGTGAGTGAGAAGGGGTGAGTGAGGAGGGGTGAGTGAGAAGGGGTGAGTGAGTGAGGAGGGGTGAGTGAGGAGGGGTGAGTGAGAAGGGGTGAGTGAGTGAGGAGGGGTGAGTGAGGAGGGGTGAGTGAGGAGGGGTGAGTGAGAAGGGGTGAGTGAGGAGGGGTGAGTGAGGAGGGGTGAGTGAGGAGGGGTGAGTGAGAAGGGGTGAGTGAGAAGGGGTGAGTGAGGAGGGGTGAGTGAGGAGGGGTGGGTGAGGAGGGGTGAGCGAGGAGGGGTGAGTGAGGAGGGGTGAGTGAGGAGGGGTGAGTGAGGAGGGGTGAGCGAGGAGGGGTGAGTGAGGAGGGGTGAGTGAGGAGGGGTGAGTGAGGAGGGGTGAGTGAGAAGGGGTGAGTGAGTGAGGAGGGGTGAGTGAGGAGGGGTGAGTGAGGAGGGGTGAGTGAGGAGGAGTGAGTGAGGAGGGGTGAGTGAGAAGGGGTGAGTGAGGAGGGGTGAGTGAGGAGGGGTGAGTGAGAAGGGGTGAGTGAGGGAGGAGGGGTGAGTGAGGAGGGGTGAGTGAGGAGGGGTGAGTGAGGAGGGAGGAGGGGTGAGTGAGGAGGGGTGAGTGAGGAGGGGTGAGTGAGGAGGGGTGAGTGAGGAGGGGTGAGTGAGAAGGGGTGAGTGAGGAGGGGTGAGTGAGGAGGGGTGAGTGAGAAGGGGTGAGGGAGGAGGGGTGAGTGAGGAGGGGTGAGTGAGAAGAGGTGAGTGAGGAGGGGTGAGGGAGGAGGGGTGAGTGAGGAGGGGTGAGTGACGAGGGGTGAGTGAGGAGGGGTGAGTGAGGAGGGGTGAGGGAGGAGGGGTGAGTGAGGAGGGGTGAGTGAGAAGGGGTGAGTGAGGAGGGGTGAGTGAGGAGGGGTGAGGGAGGAGGGGTGAGTGAGGAGGGGTGAGTGAGAAGGGGTGAGTGAGGGAGGAGGGGTGATGGAGGAGGGGTGAGTGAGGAGGGGTGAGTGAGGAGGGGTGAGTGAGGAGGGGTGAGTGAGGAGGGGTGAGCGAGGAGGGGTGAGTGAGGAGGGGTGAGCGAGGAGGGGTGAGCGAAGAGGGGTGAGTGAGGAGGGGTGAGTGAGGAGGGGTGAGTGAGAAGGGGTGAGTGAGGGAGGAGGGGTGAGTGAGGAGGGGTGAGTGAGGAGGGGTGAGTGAGGAGGGAGGAGGGGTGAGTGAGGAGGGGTGAGTGAGGAGGGGTGAGTGAGGAGGGGTGAGTGAGGAGGGGTGAGTGAGAAGGGGTGAGTGAGGAGGGGTGAGTGAGGAGGGGTGAGTGAGAAGGGGTGAGGGAGGAGGGGTGAGCGAGGAGGGGTGAGTGAGAAGAGGTGAGTGAGGAGGGGTGAGGGAGGAGGGGTGAGTGAGGAGGGGTGAGTGAGGAGGGGTGAGTGAGGAGGGGTGAGTGAGGAGGGGTGAGGGAGGAGGGGTGAGTGAGGAGGGGTGAGTGAGAAGGGGTGAGTGAGGAGGGGTGAGTGAGGAGGGGTGAGGGAGGAGGGGTGAGTGAGGAGGGGTGAGTGAGAAGGGGTGAGTGAGGGAGGAGGGGTGATGGAGGAGGGGTGAGTGAGGAGGGGTGAGTGAGGAGGGGTGAGTGAGGAGGGGTGAGTGAGGAGGGGTGAGTGAGGAGGGGTGAGCGAGGAGGGGTGAGTGAGGAGGGGTGAGCGAGGAGGGGTGAGCGAGGAGGGGTGAGTGAGGAGGGGTGAGCGAGGAGGGGTGAGCGAGGAGGGGTGAGCGAGGAGGGGTGAGTGAGGAGGGGTGAGTGAGGAGGGGTGAGTGAGGAGGGGTGAGCGAGGAGGGGTGAGCGAGGAGGGGTGAGTGAGGAGGGGTGAGTGAGGAGGGGTGAGCGAGGAGGGGTGAGTGAGGAGGGGTGAGTGAGGAGGGGTGAGCGAGGAAGGGTGAGCGAGGAGGGGTGAGCGAGGAGGGGTGAGTGAAGAGGGGTGAGTGAAGAGGGGTGAGCGAGGAGGGGTGAGCGAGGAGGGGTGAGCGAGGAGGGGTGAGTGAGGAGGGGTGAGTGAGGAGGGGTGAGTGAGGAGGGGTGAGCGAGGAGGGGTGAGTGAGGAGGGGTGAGCGAGGAGGGGTGTGTGAGGAGGGGTGAGTGAGGAGGGGTGAGCGAGGAGGGGTGAGTGAAGAGGGGTGAGTGAAGAGGGGTGAGCGAGGAGGGGTGAGCGAGGAGGGGTGAGCGAGGAGGGGTGAGTGAGGAGGGGTGAGCGAGGAGGGGTGAGTGAGGAGGGGTGAGCGAGGAGGGGTGAGCGAGGAGGGGTGAGTGAAGAGGGGTGAGCGAGGAGGGGTGAGCGAGGAGGGGTGAGCGAGGAGGGGTGAGTGAGGAGGGGTGAGTGAGGAGGGGTGAGCGAGGAGAGGTGAGTGAGGAGGGGTGAGCGAGGAGGGGTGAGTGAGGAGGGGTGAGTGAAGAGGGGTGAGCGAGGAGGGGTGAGCGAGGAGGGGTGAGTGAGGAGGGGTGAGTGAGGAGGGGTGAGTGAGGAGGGGTGAGAGAGGAGGGGTGAGCGAGGAGGGGTGAGTGAGGAGGGGTGAGCGAGGAGGGGTGAGTGAGGAGGGGTGAGCGAGGAGGGGTGAGTGAGGAGGGGTGAGTGAAGAGGGGTGAGCGAGGAGGGGTGAGCGAGGATGGGTGAGTGAGGAGGGGTGAGTGAGGAGGGGTGAGCGAGGAGGGGTGAGTGAGGAGGGGTGAGTGAGGAGGGGTGAGTGAGGAGGGGTGAGAGAGGAGGGGTGAGCGAGGAGGGGTGAGTGAGGAGGGGTGAGTGAGGAGGGGTGAGTGAGGAGGGGTGAGGGAGGAGGGGTGAGTGACGAGGGGTGAGTGAGAAGGGGTGAGTGAGGAGGGGTGAGTGAGGAGGGGTGAGGGAGGAGGGGTGAGTGAGGAGGGGTGAGTGAGAAGGGGTGAGTGAGGGAGGAGGGGTGATGGAGGAGGGGTGAGTGAGGAGGGGTGAGTGAGGAGGGGTGAGCGAGGAGGGGTGAGTGAGGAGGGGTGAGCGAGGAGGGGTGAGCGAGGAGGGGTGAGTGAGGAGGGGTGAGCGAGGAGGGGTGAGCGAGGAGGGGTGAGCGAGGAGGGGTGAGTGAGGAGGGGTGAGTGAGGAGGGGTGAGTGAGGAGGGGTGAGCGAGGAGGGGTGAGTGAGGAGGGGTGAGTGAGGAGGGGTGAGTGAGGAGGGGTGAGCGAGGAGGGGTGAGTGAGGAGGGGTGAGTGAGGAGGGGTGAGCGAGGAAGGGTGAGCGAGGAGGGGTGAGCGAGGAGGGGTGAGTGAAGAGGGGTGAGCGAGGAGGGGTGAGCGAGGAGGGGTGAGCGAGGAGGGGTGAGCGAGGAGGGGTGAGTGAGGAGGGGTGAGTGAGGAGGGGTGAGTGAGGAGGGGTGAGCGAGGAGGGGTGAGTGAGGAGGGGTGAGCGAGGAGGGGTGTGTGAGGAGGGGTGAGTGAGGAGGGGTGAGCGAGGAGGGGTGAGTGAAGAGGGGTGAGTGAAGAGGGGTGAGCGAGGAGGGGTGAGCGAGGAGGGGTGAGCGAGGAGGGGTGGGGGAGGAGGGGTGAGCGAGGAGGGGTGAGTGAGGAGGGGTGAGCGAGGAGGGGTGAGCGAGGAGGGGTGAGTGAGGAGGGGTGAGTGAGGAGGGGTGAGCGAGGAGGGGTGAGTGAGGAGGGGTGAGCGAGGAGGGGTGAGTGAGGAGGGGTGAGTGAAGAGGGGTGAGCGAGGAGGGGTGAGCGAGGAGGGGTGAGCGAGGAGGGGTGAGTGAGGAGGGGTGAGCGAGGAGGGGTGAGTGAGGAGGGGTGAGTGAGGAGGGGTGAGCGAGGAAGGGTGAGCGAGGAGGGGTGAGCGAGGAGGGGTGAGTGAAGAGGGGTGAGCGAGGAGGGGTGAGCGAGGAGGGGTGAGCGAGGAGGGGTGAGCGAGGAGGGGTGAGTGAGGAGGGGTGAGTGAGGAGGGGTGAGTGAGGAGGGGTGAGCGAGGAGGGGTGAGTGAGGAGGGGTGAGCGAGGAGGGGTGTGTGAGGAGGGGTGAGTGAGGAGGGGTGAGCGAGGAGGGGTGAGTGAAGAGGGGTGAGTGAAGAGGGGTGAGCGAGGAGGGGTGAGCGAGGAGGGGTGAGCGAGGAGGGGTGAGTGAGGAGGGGTGAGCGAGGAGGGGTGAGTGAGGAGGGGTGAGCGAGGAGGGGTGAGCGAGGAGGGGTGAGTGAGGAGGGGTGAGTGAGGAGGGGTGAGCGAGGAGGGGTGAGTGAGGAGGGGTGAGCGAGGAGGGGTGAGTGAGGAGGGGTGAGTGAAGAGGGGTGAGCGAGGAGGGGTGAGCGAGGAGGGGTGAGCGAGGAGGGGTGAGTGAGGAGGGGTGAGTGAGGAGGGGTGAGCGAGGAGGGGTGAGTGAGGAGGGGTGAGCGAGGAGGGGTGAGTGAGGAGGGGTGAGTGAAGAGGGGTGAGCGAGGAGGGGTGAGCGAGGAGGGGTGAGTGAGGAGGGGTGAGTGAGGAGGGGTGAGTGAGGAGGGGTGAGAGAGGAGGGGTGAGCGAGGAGGGGTGAGTGAGGAGGGGTGAGCGAGGAGGGGTGAGTGAGGAGGGGTGAGCGAGGAGGGGTGAGTGAGGAGGGGTGAGTGAAGAGGGGTGAGCGAGGAGGGGTGAGCGAGGATGGGTGAGTGAGGAGGGGTGAGTGAGGAGGGGTGAGCGAGGAGGGGTGAGTGAGGAGGGGTGAGTGAGGAGGGGTGAGTGAGGAGGGGTGAGAGAGGAGGGGTGAGCGAGGAGGGGTGAGTGAGGAGGGGTGAGTGAGGAGGGGTGAGCGAGGAGGGGTGAGTGAGGAGGGGTGAGCGAGGAGGGCATGGGGTGCATACACCTATATTTGTGAAATGGCAACAACAACATCGGAAAATGTAAGACCCAAACCTCCAAAAACAAAAGGTTGCTCGTTTTAGTAGAAGCACTGATCTCATGTATTGTTCGCAGCCAAAGCGACGCCATCTTGATTAACCCAATTTTGCATCTTTAGAAAATGCGAAAGGGGTATCACTCACATTACTCTTCCCTCACGTCCGGCTTAAACTTCAGTCTAGGCGTGTATTTATTCTTCTTTTTCGTATATCACAAACAAATGTGGAGAACGCTAACTGCAGTCGTTCAATCAATTAGCTTGCGACTCTGTCAGAAATGATTCAATAACAAAAAAAAGCTGTTTCAACGAAAGACGAAAACTAGTCGCGTAAGGCGAAATTACTACATTTAGTCAAGCTGTGGAACTCACAGAATGAAACTGAACGCACTGCATTTTTTCACAATGACCGTAGTCCGCCGCTTGTGCATAACGGAGTGAAACTGACGAGCCTGTTCTGCGCGGTAGTGGTTTCGCTGTGCTGCATAGCACGCTTTTCTGTACCTCTCTTCGTTTTAACTTTCTGAGCGTGTTTTTAATCCAAACATACCATATCTATTTGTTTTTGGAATCAGGAACCGACAAGGAATAAGATGAAATTGTTTTTAAATCCATTTCGGAAATTTAATTTTGATCATAATTTTTATATTTTTAATTTTCAGAGCTCTTCTTTAATCCAAATATAACATATTTATATGTTTTTGGAATCAGGAAATGATGTAGAATGAGATGAACGTAAATTTGAATCGTTTTAGATGAAAAAAAAAATATATTACAATTTTCAGATTTTTAATGACCAAAGTTATTAATTAATTTTTAAGCCACCAAGCGGAAATGCAATACCGAAGTCCGGCCTTCGTCGAAGATTGCTTTCCAAAAATGTCAATCAATTTGATTGAAAAATGAGGGTGTGACAGTGCCGCCTCAACTTTTACAAAAAGCCGGATATGACGTCATCAAAAGTATTTAGCGAAAAAATGAAAAAATGTCCGGGGATATCATTCCCAGGAACTCTCATGTCAAATTTCATAAAGATCGGTTCAGTAGTTTGGTCTGAATCGCTCTACACACACACACGCACAGACAGACAGACACACACACACACACACACACACACACACACACACACACACACACACACACACACACACACACACACACACACACACACACATACACCACGACCCTCGTCTCGATTCCCCCTCTATGTTAAAACATTTAGTCAAAACTTGACTAAATGTAAAAAGAGCAAACTTTACTATCCTACGTTTCAAAAAGTTTTTTGACTTTTAAAAGCAAAAGGAAAAATCGTGGTTACCTGGAAGATTTATTTTTCGACTGAGACATATATACATTGACATTTCATGGCCAGATTATACTGGATTTGAATTCACAGAATTCGATTCAAGACTCATAGATTTTAATGTCCTTATAAAAACAAGGAAAATTGCCTCGCTTCGCGTTAAAATCGACACGATGATCCTGATGGAAGACCTCTCTGTCCGAAAAGGAAAACACCCACACACGTGTATATACACAAACAAACAAACACGCGCAGACAACAACACACAGACAAATCAGAAGACAGAGACAGAGACATAGAGACACACACGCGCACACACACATAAGCCTACACGTTTACACACACACACGCACGCACACACCCACCCACACTAACACACGCACACACACACACGCGCACACACACACACACACACACACACACACACACACACACACACGCGCGCGCGCGCGCACGCACAAGAGAGAGAGAGAAAACCCGCACGCACACACGCACACACGTACGCATACACACACGCACGCACGCATGCACACACACAAACACATACACACACACACACACATGTATACACACACACACACACACACACACACACACACACACACACACACACACATACACCACACCCTCGTCTCGATTCCCCCCCTACGTTAAAACATTTAGTCAAAACTTGACTAAATGTAAAAAGAAGAGATTTTAGAGACTTTTTTTGTGTGTCAATACAGGTCTGTAAATGTGTGTGGGGACACCAGTTTGTTTTACATTTAGTCAAGGGACAGAGAAGGGGAGAAGCATTAGTACGGTCGAACCTGCCATTAGGACCACATTTTAGGAAACGACCACCTACCCAAAACGACCATCCCAAAGGATCCCAGGCGACTTTTGCCCTCCTATAATTATTCAATTCACCATAGCGACCACCTGTCTGTAAAAACCGCCCTTGGTAAGTCTTTTATGTGGTCGTTATCGACAAGTAGTAGTGGAATATAAATACATGAGAATCAGCAGAAAAGACCCGTGATGAGTGGGCGAGTTTCTGTGTGTTGTCTGGTCGTTGTATTGGAGACAAACCTCAATTTTTTTCAGTCTAAATCCGGAAACTGAATGTGAACTTGTTTCGCTTCAGCTACCCTTTGATGCGGAATCAGTGATATTAACTTGCCAATGTACATCGTTAGATCGTGATCACGAAAGGGTAAATATAGATATGTATGTGTCTGCTGTAAAATAATCTTATCTTTAGAACGCTGTACGTAGGAAGCAGACATGAAATAACCGTGGCTCCCCTCCCTAAGTAACCAGTTCAAAGGCAATGCAAGGTATTATTTGTTTTGTAAGAAACCTCCTAGTTCATCGCTTCTTTTTGTATCGTTAAATGTCCAACTTTCTTTTCTTTCTCCGTATTAAATGGGTTGGAAGAAGTCTTTGAGCGAAAGTGAGATGAATACAGGATAAAGAATTGGACGATGGATGCTGGCGACAGTAAAAGTAGACGAAGACGATTTACAGCTGACCTGTTGCGGTACATGTTGTTACACCCCTACAGGCATGGGGTGGGGGTGGGGGAGCGGGCGGGTGGGGGAGAGGGGGAGCAGGATCGGGCGTTGTTAAACTGAGTTTATGTATCTACCGGGGTAACCTCTCAGCAAACAACCCACAGCAGTTTCAAAGCAATACCCATTAGAGAAGTTCAAAATGAATGAAAAAAAAAATGCTGAAGTGGTAGATACTACTACCAATTTCACACCTCATGGGACACTGTAAAAGGCGTCATTTCAATGGTAAACTTTACAACCCCACTTATGGGGTTCCCTACACGACCTTAAGAAGAGATGCTCTCCACTTGACATTTGGAAAATCACTGGTGAAAACGTCGAGCCGTGCTGGAGACGGGACCAGAAATCAGAGTCAAGTGCTTACGGTCGGGGTTATCGCTGCCGCGTCTTTTATTGCCCAGTGTTAACCAAGATGTTCATTCTTTGGCAGTAACATGCTCACATCAATAAAAAGTAGAAGACAGTGCTTAGCTGTTCGAAGAATGTGTTGTTGCTGGTGGTGGTGCTGGTGCTGGTGCTGCTGTTGGTGTTGATGTTGGTGTTGGTGTTGTTGTTGTTGTTGTTGGTGGTGGTGGTGGTGGTGGTGGTGGTGCTGCCGCTGCTGCTGCTGCTGCTGCTGCTGCTGTTGTTGTTGTGTTCTTGATGTTTTTGTCGCCGTCGCCGTTGTTGATGATGATGCTTTCAAATGATTTTATGCTTAAACAGTATTTGTGTGCATTACAAGGGAAAATCGTTTTGCTTCCATTTCGTTGTTTGTCACTTTTCTTTTTAGACACGAATACTCCCATCGAGTGAAATGTTGCTACTTGAAGACAATACCCTTTGTTCATGACTTTTTCCTTTATCATAAAAAACAACTTAACTGCAGGAGAATATCGTTTTAACACCTCTCAGACCAACCTCCATCTTGGCTAAGAGGGCAGTAATACAGGTCAACATATTATCTTTACACCTCTCAGACCAACCTCCATCTTGGCTAAGAGGGCAGTAATACAGGTCAACATATTATCTTAACACCTCTCAGACCAACCTCCATCTTGGCTAAGAGGGCAGTAATACAGGTCAACATATTATCTTAACACCTCTCAGACCAACCTCCATCTTGGCTAAGAGGGCAGTAATACAGGTCAACATATTATCTTAACACCTCTCAGACCAACCTCCATCTTGGCTAAGATCGAGGGCAGTAATACAGGTCAACATATTATCTTCTCGGACTGACAAAATAAAAACAGAAGGCATAAAATAACCAGCAATTTGACATCTTCAAATATGCTCCAATTTCATTTCCAGCCCCCCCAACATTTGAAATTATTGACAGACGCGTGGGAGTGGGGGCGTTTATTGCTGTCTTTGTTTATTACTGACATAATTATGATGTTCGCTTTTCTTCTTCTTCTTCGTTCATGGGCTGAAACTCCCACGTTCACTCATGTTTTTGCACGAGTGGGTTTTTACGTGTATGACCGTTTTAACCCCGCCATTCAGTCAGTCATACGCCGCTTTCGAGGGAAGCATGCTGGGTATTTTCGTGTTTCTATAACCCACCTAACTCTGACATGGATTACAGGATCTTTTCTGTGCGCACTTGGTCTTGTGCTTGCGTGTACACACGAAGGGGGATAAGGGACTAGCAGGTCTGCACATAAGTTGACCTGGGAGATCGAAAATATCTCCACCCTTAACCCACCAGGCGGCCTCGGCCAGGATATGAACTCACGACCTTCCGATAAGGAGGCCGATGTCTTATCCACTAGGCCACCGCGCCCGTTCGGTTTTAAAACTGATATTTCAAAAGAACAACATTTAAAAGGGGGCGGGCGGGGGAGGGAGTGGGGTGGAGGTCCGTCATCAAAAGTATATTTGAAAGCCACTCCCTACTTGTCATCTCTATCGAGAGGCTTATTTTTCAATATTTGGACAATATAGCAAATGGAGATTTGCCGAAATTGTAAAGTTTTCTTTTAATCCTTCTCAATACGAGCACTTCAATCCAAATGCATTGATCAATATTGAATACAAAAATGAAATAAAGACATTCTTTCCTTTCGGTGGTCATTTTGTTAAAGGAATAACATAAAGAAAGTACGTATTGACCGCACATTGATCGCGCATTTTCTCGTGTAGGTGTCTGCCTTGCTTTAATTCGAATTCCATTTAAGCACTGATTCTTTATATTGAGCAACGCGCTCCTTGGAACAAAGAAGAAGACAAAGAAAAACAGATCAAGAAGAAGAACAAGAAGAACTAAAACTTGGGGAAAGATGACGCCATGGATTGCCTCAAACTGCCAAACATTGCTGAATGTTGTATGGCCATTTCGGCAAATTTGACAATAAAATACATCCTAGCAACATATGCCTGCTACTGGAGACGATCTTTGCTTAAAAAGAAAGACCTTCTGTCTACTTGATCCCAAAACGAAGAGACTGCCAACGTTCCAAAATTCAGAATAACAAAACAAGAAAGGTAAGTTGTTGGAACGTTTGTTATGGACAAAACAATCCGTTAGAGTCGTTCCAATAACAAACGTTCCAACAACTGACCTTTCTTGTTTTTACATTTAGTCAAGTTTTGACTAAATGTTTTAACATAGAGGGGGGAATCGAGACGAGGGTCGTGGTGTATGTGTGTCTGTGTGTGTGTCTGTGTGTGTGTGTGTGTGTGTGTGTGTGTGTGTGTGTGTGTGTGTGTGTGTGTGTGTGTGTGTAGAGCGATTCAGAGTAAACTACTGGACCGATCTTTATGAAATTTTACAGGAGAGTTCCTGGGTATGATATCCTTAGACGTTTTTTCATTTTTGGGATAAATGTCTTTGATGACGTCATATCCGGCTTTTTTGATTCTTCATTTCTTCTCTCTACTAGGAAACATACACAAAGTCAACAGCCGGGGTGCTCTCTGTGCATGCAGACCGGGTTTGTTTTTATGAAATCAACTCTTTACGGACCGTGTAGCTTTGGATGCAGTTAATTGAATAAATCCAAAAACAAAGAGACTGCCAACGTTCCAAAATTCAGAATCAATTCAGGCTTCCTGACGAGTGGACGTAAACTGATTCCATCAAGATAAGTTTTGTGTGAATATGTGTTTGTCTGTTCACCTAAAAGACCGTTGGGTTGGACATATCTGTGAATGTATTGTTTTGTCAATAACAAACGTTCCAACAACCTACCTTTTTTTTTATTGTTTTTTGATTCTGCAGTTAATTGATTCAATAAATCTCACTCTGCACTAAAAAGCACTAAGGCTGTTGAGTTATGGTGTGTGTCTAAGGGGAGGGATTGTCTTACTCCATTTCAAAGCCTTTTTTTCTCGTTTTGTTTCTTTTTTTCAGTTTGTTTTAGTTTTTTTTATATATTTTTTACATACACATGAACATGACAAACCTTGTGAATACTCTATATCTTTCGGATGAGACGAAAAACCGAGGTCCCTTCGTGTACACTACATTGGGGTGTGCACGTTAAAGATCCCACGATTGACAAAAGGGTCTTTCCTGGCAAAATTGTATAGGCGTAGATAAAAATGTCCACCAAAATACCCGTGTGACCTTGAATAATAGGCCGTGAAAGGTGGATGCAGCGCCTAAAGGCAGTCGATCTACTGGCCGATGTGAATGCGTGATATATTGTGTAAAAAATTCCATCTCACACGGCATTAATAGGTATCATGCGCCTTGAGTCGCCTTGTGTGGTGAGATACGTGCGCGATATAAATCCTCGTAAATAAATAAATAAACAGCAAATAAGACTGACTAATCATTGACTTCGCATACATACACACACATGGACAACACAAAAGCCTTAGCAGACCTGAGAAGGAGAGCCGAATCGTTTACAGGGGAAGGACATCGTCTTTAATTTGTCCTGTCTCTTCCCACTTGACTGATGGCCTGGCTCAGAATAGACTTGTGCAGAGTCAAAGAGTGGCGTTAGGTCATCTGGTGAACAAACTACTGTACTTCCCACTCGCAGACGTTTCCCTTGCTATTCTGAATCTTCCACCTGCTGTCAGTATCTTGCATCCAGCTTTTTTCGGGTAGTGGGAGGGAGCTACTTTTACCAAATTGTTGTACACTCTCACAAATAGGATTTGTGAAAGGATGTTGTTCGCCAGCGTACAGACGGGTACACCCACTCTCAGCGTGCTATGGTGACCGGCTGGCTTCAAACCGCGTGGTTAAATTATGAAGTTCAATCAAGGGCAAGGGAATTTTCGTCATTAATTTAGTTTGAGTGCTTTTTCGCCATTTCCCCCCTCTGCGTGACGTTGATTCTGAATCTGTCGCTCTCTGTGGGCCAGAAAACCGTGCAGCAGTGGAGATGCCTGTTACTGTTAGCATGGTTCATTGCGTGAGGCTGTTTGTGAGAACTGTTAACTATTCTATTGTTAATAACTAGAGGTGGGTGATTGTCTCCGGCTTGGCCACGAGTGCCCTGAGACCTACAGACATGCAAGTACCGTAAAATCCCTAGCAAACGCCCAGTATCTAGCAAACGCCCACCCCCCACTTTTGGCCAAAAATTATGCAGAGGGGTCCATACCTAACAAACGCCCACCCCGTTTTTAAAATAAAATTGCTTAAGACGCCTTTATCTACGATTTGTGCACACTGTTCGATGGTTCGCCTTTTTGGGGGGGGGGGGGGGGGGTGGGAGGAATAAAGACCTACATCGCAAGGCGATAAAATTGGCAGGTGCTTTTAATGTGCAAGGCTTTGTAGCCTCGCGATCACGACAATGGAGATGCTCCAGAAGAAGCTGAGAGTGGAGACGACAGTGAAGACGATGATGTTGACTTCGAAGGACTAGAATGAGCCCAGTATCATCAACCCTACCAGATCTCCAAACAAGAGAAGAAACTGTGTTTGTGCTGACGTTATTCTGAGAATTAGAAGAATCAAGGTCACTTGTGCTCTTCTTTTTTTTCTATCAGAGAACGTTGATCTTTATTTGTGTAAACAAACGGTGTGTTTATTTTTCTCTCGTGAAAATGTGATGACACTTTATCTTGCAAAGGGGTGTATACCTAGCAAACGCCCACACCCTACTTTTACCCGAAATCTGTGCGGAGGGGGGGTGGTGGGCGTTTGCTAGGGATTTTACGGTAGTTGTGGCGGAATTGTTATATAATCGCTTTAAAGTAGTATAGCTGCACAGGGGCGTCTTATCCAGGTGGGGCCATGGGGCTAGAGCCCCACCACGTTTTCCCCCCTAAAAAAAAAAAGACAAAAAAGAGAGAGAGAGAGAGAGAGAGAGAGAGCCTCAAAGGGAAAGAACTCGATAACGCTCTTCTTTTGCAATAGAGACAGAAAGTTCCGATTTGGTGTGTCTGCTGCTTTTTCACGAGATTGTGCTATCGTATTTCCTAAGGTGTGTAGTTAAGTTTGTGATCATTTAGTACTGTAGATCTTTTTAGTTCATCACTACATTCAGTGCATAGTTTGTCATAATGATATGGTTCTGTGGAAGAATGTGTGGGTGGTAATCTTGTTCTTGATTAATTCGATTTGGCCCTCGTGTTACTAGATCTAGGGTCAGAGCGCTTGTAAAAGGCAGTTGGTTCAATGCCTACCATGCCGGCGTTGATCTTGTACAGCATGGCCAATCGGTTGTTTTTTCTTCGATCTTCTAAGCTAACCCAACCTAGGTTCTTGAGCATGGTTATTTACAGTGCCAGGTTCTCTATCTCTGTAGTTCAGGGACTGCAAAAGAGCCAAATTTCGCTGATGTCTCAAGTTGGTGTTCTTTTGAAACTTGTTCTGGTGATGCCTGCCACGAATGCTACAAGCGAGCGTTCTTTCAGAGCCATGAGGAGGGTGAAAATGTACCTTCGCGCCAACATGCTGCAAGAACGTTTAAACCATCTCATGTTGCTTCATGTGCACAAGGAGCGCACAGACAGAATTGACTTGGTGCATGTTGCCAACAACTTTGCAGCGTCACCCCATCGTCGTGACATCTTTGGCACGTTCACCACATCAGACTTGGCAGGGACAAGCGTTCTTCAGGCCACCAAGGCCACTCAAACTGTCAAGTTTGACTGAGACAAAGTGAAAAGGCGTGACTGCCCACTGGACAACGTGACAGGGCCTTTCTGTGCGTTCACTGACGTTCAAGTAAGTGTAAAGTAAATATTCCTTGATATTGTTTGATAGCCCCACCACTTTTTCATAGCGTGTGACGCCCCTGCTGCAGCAGCAGTAACACCAACATGCAGGGTTATCTTAAAAACATACGACAGAGATTGACCCCGAAATTTGACTTCGCTATTATTTTGACCGAGATAATTTCAGAATGTGTTGAAACAAGTGTGAAATTATTAGAGAAATCACTCGGACAGATTTCATGATACAGAATTTTGATTATGATAGAATTATTGTAACGTGTCTTTTCGATATGGCTGGAAATAGCGTAATTACGTGTAAAGTTAATTCAGCAAAACAGTCCCAATCCGAACAGAATGCAGCCTCCCTTCTGATTCTCGGTATATATTCAAATGAAAGAATGTCTTTGAGAAGGAAAATACCTTTACAACAAATACAATTAGTGTCTGGTGGCCACCAAAGCCATCCACCTAGCCAGGGAGCAGAAGTTGCAGAAACTAATGATAATTATGTCTGCAAGACCAGGCGAGGTAAGGTTCCATTCGGCTGGAAAGGCGTGGTTGGTCAGCAAGCAAAAAAGCACCAGACTGTCGATTTGTCTGCCAATGTACGTCAGACAATCAGATCCCGACCTCATGATAATAATTACGATGCCAAGTATAATGGCAGCATGATTAGACTCTTTGTCTCTGTGTGTCAGGTTGCCTGCCTGTCTATCTGTATGTTTGCCTGCTTGTGTCTGTGCCTGCCTGCCTCCTTGCCTGCCTGCATCCCTGCCTGCCTGCCTGCTTAGGAAAAAAAGGAAGGAAGGACGGAAGACAGGAATGAAGGAAGAAAACAAAGTAGGAAAGGAAATGAGGAAGAAAGGAAGGAAGGAAGGAAGGAAGGAAGGAAAAAAGGAAGGAAGGAAGGAAAGGAGTAACAAAGGAAGGAACAAAGAAAGGAAAGAAGAAAGAAAGAAATGAAAGAAGGAAAAAAGAAAGAAGGAAAGGAGGTAGAAAATAAAGAGATGTCGTGACAAGAAACTGAGCAGAAGCTAAAGTGATTGTTTGAAAAAAAAATGAAACTAGAAAGTAAAGAAAACAAATAAAAATTACAGGTTACTTTGGCATTTCATCGACATCGACATCGTTTGACCTACACGTTCGATATTCGTTTTCAAGCAGTCTGCCCAATAGAGAAGGGGAGGGCGGACGGGGGGAGGGGGGGGGGGGGTTGGGTAACGAACGAAAATAACAAGTGGATATATATACTGTTCTCCGGAAAGAAGTGTCACCCCTTGATTTTACTCTGCTGGTTCCAGAACAAACGTGTGTATATGACCCCGTTTTGACTAAAACGTTCCATACACTTTGTCGTGCACTCTGCCCAAGCAAGCATAGCTACACAAACGTTTCATACTCTTTGTCGTGCACTCTCCCCAAGCATAGCTACACAAACGTTCCATTCTCTTTGTCGTGCACGCTGCCCAAGCATAGCTACACACACATTCCATAGACTTTGTCGTGCACTCTGCCCAAGCATAGTTACACAAACGTTCGATTCTTTTTGTCGTGCACTCTGCCCAAGCATAGCTACACAAACGTTCCATACACTTTGTCGTGCACTCTGCCCAAGCATAGCTACACAGACGTTCCATTCCCTTTGTCGTGCACTCTGCCCAAGCATAGCTACACAAACGTTCCATTCTCTTTGTCGTGCACTCTGCCCAAGCATAGCTACACAAACGTTCCATTCTCTTTGTCGTGCACTCTGCCCAAGCATAGCTACACACACGTACCATACTCTTTGCTTTTCACTCTGCCCAAGCATAGCTACACAAACGTTCCATACTCTTTGTCGTGCACTCTGCCCAAGCACAGCTACACAAACGTTCCATTATTTTTGTCGTGCACTCTGCCAAAGCATAGCTACACAAACGTTCCATTCTCTTTGTCGTGCACTCTGCCCAAGCATATTAGCTACACAAACGTTCCATACTCTTTGTCGTGCACTCTGCCCACGCATAGCTACACAGACGTTCCATTCTCTTTGTCGTGCACTCTGCCCAAGCATAGCTACACAAACGTTCCATTCTCTTTGTCGTGCACTCTGCCCAAGCATAGCTACACAAACGTTGCATTCTCTTTGTCGTGCACTCTGCCCAAGCATAGCTACACAAACGTTCCATTCTCTTTGTCGTGCACTCTGCCCAAGCATAGCTACACAAACGTTCCATACTCTTTGTCGTGCACTCTGCCCAAGCATAGCTACACAAACGTTCCATTCTCTTTGTCGTGCACTCTGCCCAAGCATAGCTACACAAACGTTCCATACTCTTTGTCGTGCACTCTGCCCAAGCATAGCTACACACATGTTGGGGGAGACGAAAAAGTGTATGCACTTATCCGAGCCACTGAAATAGAATTGATGTGAGACGGAGGGGGGTATTTGGAATTCGATCCCTCAAGGCCCAAACCAATGAAAGTGATGCAATAGTAGACGATCGGGGTTAAAGTTGCTGACCCCACCAGCTGTGAGATACCGAAATCGCCAGGTTAAGGAAACCAAGAAACGGGTTGGAGACAAACAAAGCGACGAGAAAGGTTGCAGTATAAGATTTTCGTATGATGGTATAGGCGTTGATTTTGATTGTGAAGAATGAGTTAGAAACCAATGTTCGCGTTAAGTGGGTATTTGCGGTATTATGCCGGCTTTTTAGTGAAAATAGCGGGAATAATTGTGAGACAATTACCACTACCAGTTTTGTTTGCGTGTGTTTTTTTAACATGATTTTTTTGTGTCAAAATATTTGGGGAAATAATGAAACAGTTAGACCTTTCCGTTTTGATGGCTATTTTATTTGCAGTATTTTACAGGATAAACATTTTGTAAAAATAACGGAAAATAAACCGTCGACCGGTCCGACCTTCCGGTTTTGATTGTTTTCCAATTTAATTTGACCGCTAGTCGTGACTTAGTGATCGGTTTTTATTCAATATATTCATTATGCCTTTTGGTTCATGCAAATTGACAAAATAACCAGCTCAATCACATAGAAACAAAAAGACAATCACTAATTGAATGAGTGAGCTTCATCGGACCTCTTGAACGTGTACTCGCTTGTGAAATACTAAAACATACATGTGCAGCCTCCGGTATCCTGCCCTGCTTCTTAGCATTACCATCAATTGGTTTATGCATATAGCATACGCGGAGGTAGGGGGGAGAGAAAAAGTGAGAGAGAGAGAGAGAGAGAGAGAGAGAGAGAGAGAGAGAAAGAGAGAGAGAAAGAGAGAGAGGGGGATAGGGAGAGAGAGAGAGAGAGAGAGAGAGAGAGAGAGAGAGAGAGAGAGAGAGAGAGAGAGTGAGACAATGACAATGACAATGACAAAATCTTTATTAACGAGGGTAATGGCATAAGCAAACAGGTGCTTTTTTACATCCAGCCCTCGCCCATGGGAGGGTTTAATCTAATGATAATACGTTTTTAAAATGTTGGAATATCAATTAAAGAAGTAATAAAAACAAACGACAAACAAGCAAACGATTAACAGACTAAACAAACAAACAAAAATATACATACAAACGAACATGACATATTATTGTCAAAAGTATAATGAAAACTGTTTCAAGCAACAAAAAACGTGTGAAACTTCGAGGGAAGAAAAAATCCGTGAAACTGAGGAGTCAATGAAGCAACTACGTTGCAAGTAATAGCAATGTAGCATCGTTACATAAGTCATGTTATGAAATTAATTGGGTACATTTATCTACTGAAACGTGTAAAAAGTACAAATAAGGCATCAACAATATAAACATGTTCAGGCTAAATGAGAACGAAATGTGGCATGTATAAGGAATGAGAAATATATGTCTTTAAAAGTCTTGGCATTGACAGAATGTTTGAGACCGCTTGGAAGTGAATTCCAAAGATTAGTCCCCGAAAAGAGTAGGCTGGACTTAAAAAGATCTATACAAGGCCGAGGAGCATACATTTTTGTCGGGTCTCTTAAATTGTGGGAAGTGAATTGAGAAGAAAGAGGTGCAGGCGCTCTTCCAATTATGAGTTTATGCATCAAAACGCCTTTATTGTACATGAGTCTTGATTTAGGAGGAAGAATGTTTAAAAGTTTATAGTCTTCGTTGGAAACCGAGACTTGTAATAAAATAACTTTGATTGCTCTTTTATGTATACTAAATAAAGGTTTCAGAGTTTTTGCACTCGTACAATCCCATAGTGTTGACGCATAATCAATGATCGATTCTTTCTTTCTTTCTTTCTTTCTTTGGTGTTTAACGTTGTTTTCAACCGTTCAAGGTTATATCGCGACGGAATGATCGATTGAATGTGAGCGTTAAAGAAAAGTTGCCAGCCATGCCTGTTCAAGAAGTGTTTTATTCTGGACAACAAGTAAAGCCTCTTGGGGAGTATTTTACAAACTCCTGTAACGTGATCAGTCCACGATAAATCGTTATCAAGAATAACACCTGGAACTTTGTGTTTATTAACTTCTTCAAAGGTGGAAGTTTAGATTTTAAGTTTTGGCGTTTTTGTCTGGTGGTAATAAGCATGCTTTTTGTTTTGTCTGGATTAAGAGCCATGTGGTTTAATTCGGTCCACGCTAAAAGCTCGTTAACACTTTCTTGAAGTTGTTTTGACAATACTTCACATTTGAGTGGGAATTGTGAATAGTGGTATCATCAGCGAAGAGTTCACAGTTACTGCTTATGTGTAGGGAAGGGGAATTAATGTAAATCGTAAAGAGAAGAGGGCCGAGTATAGATCCCTGAGGAATGCCATAACCTACCGACTGCATGCTAGACATAGAGCCGTTGGCGCACACAGCTTGTACTCGATCAGAAACAAAAGACTTGATTAACGATATTGTATCATTTCTAAGGCCGTACAGCGCGAGTTTCCTAAGAAGTAAGCCATGATGAATCACATCAAATGCTTTAGCAAAGTCAACGAAGAGAGCAGCACATAATTTGTCTTCGTTGATCTTGCTCAACCACTGATCAACTAAAGAAACAAGTGCTGTGTGGCATGAATTATGAGTTCTGAACCCGGACTGATTTGGGTGAAATAAATTAAAGCATTTTCGTTAAAATGTGGCAGAATAAACTTGTTGATATGTTGTTCCAACGGCTTTGACAAAACCGATAAAATAGATATTGGCCTGTAATTGGAGGGTTCTGTTTTAGCCCCTGACTTAAACAGTGGAATAACTTTAGCCTGCTTTAACACAACTGGAAAATAACACTTGTCTATACAGAGATTATACAGGTAAGTTAAAGAATCAGCAAGTACAGGGGCTGCTAATTTAAGAATCTTCCCGTCCAGACCGTCAATTCCACGGGTTCCTGTTTGCTTGGGGTGCATGAGTGCATTACATACTTCTGTTACAATAATAAATGGAATGTTTAATTGCGACATTATATTTTTAGATTAGAAGCTTGAGAGAGAGAGAGAGGGAGAGAGAGAGAGAGAGGGAGAGAGAGAGAGAGAGAGAGAGAGAGACAGAGAGACAGACAGACAGAGAGAGAGAGAGACAGAGAGAGAGACAGAAACAGAGACAGACAGAGACAGACAGACAGACAGACAGACAGACACACACACACACACACACACACACACACACACATACACACACACACACACACACACTGGGAGACACACACAAACACAGACAGAAAAAGATACTCACACAGAGATATACAGAGAAAGAGAGAGAGAGAGAGATGATGATGATGATGGAACTTTATTTTTCAAGGATAGAGGTTTAAGGCGACGCCTTTTCTTACAACCGGTCCTTACTTCTAATACAAATATCTAATAAATGATAAACAAGTAAAGCAACATGACAAATAAACAAAGTAAACGAACGAACCAGCAAACAATCGACAAGTAAGCAAACAAACATAAACAATAAAATGGCAAAGTAAGCAACATACAAATCGAAAGCGAAACATGCAACATGTTAACACATGTAAAGTGATCGACGGTAAAATTCACACGATACCAACGTTTACACTAATGCTAATAATGATTATATGGTGTAAATGATAATGATGATGATGATGATGATGATGATGATGATGATGATGATGATGATGATGATGATGATGATGATGATGATGATGAAGTGATGATGGAAAATCGCAACATAAATTCCACATAATACATATAATAAAGAACATATTTGTGTAATTCATAAAGCTTTGCCAATTGTTGACAGCTACTTGCACGTGTTAAGACTAGTATAGCCATCTAGGTAGACATAAAATGATTATGCAGAGCTTGTTTAAAACTCTTTAGTGAGGTTAATGATCTTATTACAGACGGAATGGAGTTCCACACCATAGCGCCAGAGAAGGCTTGACTAGTTTTGAACAAATCAATCCTGGGTATTGGTGGTAGAAAATTGATAGACCCGTACCTTTCGGTGACTCTGTGAAATAGGTCCTGAATATAGATGGGCACTTCGCCATGATATACTTTATACATCATTACAGTCTTATTAAACTGTAACTGTTTAACTAGCGGCAGGTAGTTTAGATTCTTTAACTTCAAATCAGCTGATAATTGTGGACCATTTAACATGATTTTAGCTGCCCGACGATGTAGAGAGTTTAATTTTTTCATGTGAATATCAGAGACGCCATCCCAAAGAGTTGATGCGTAATTAATATGGGATAAGATGTGGGCATGATAAAATAGTTTTAGTGTTGCGATATCGACATATTGCTTTAACTTTAGAGAGAGAGAGAGAGAGAGAGAGACAGAGAGACAGAGAGAGACAGAGAGAGAGAGAGAGAGAGAGAGAGAGAGAGAGAGAAACAGACATACAGACAGACAGACAGACAGACAGGCAGGCAGGCAGGCAGGCAGGCAGGCAGGCAGACAGGCAGACAGGCAGGCAGGCAGGCCGGCAAGCCGACAGATAGATAGAACGATCAAGACAGGGTGAGAGACAAACAGAAACAGAGAGAAAGGAACAGAGACAGAGAGAAAGGAACAGAGACTGAGAGAAAGGAACAGAAACAGAGAGAAAGGAACAGAGACAGAAAGAAAGGAACAGAGACAGAGAGAAAGGAACAGAGACAGAGAGAAAGGAACAGAGACAGAGAGAAAGGAACAGAGACAGAGAGAAAGGAACAGAGACAGAGAGAAAGGAACAGAGACAGAGAGAAAGGAACAGAGATAGAGAGAAAGGAACAGAGACAGAGAGAAAGGAACAGAGACAGAGAGAAAGGAACAGAGACAGAGAGAAAGGAACAGAGACAGAGAGAAAGGAACAGAGACAGAGAGAAAGGAACAGAGACAGAGAGAAAGGAACAGAGACAGAGAGAAAGGAACAGAGACAGAGAGAAAGGAACAGAGACAGAGAGAAAGGAACAGAGACAGAGAGAAAGGAACAGAGACAGAGAGAAAGGAACAGAGACAGAGAGAAAGGAACAGAGACTGAGAGAAAGGAACAGAGACAGAGAGAAAGGAACAGAGACAGAGAGAAAGGAACAGAGACAGAGAGAAAGGAACAGAGACAGAGAGAAAGGAACAGAGACAGAGAGAAAGGAACAGAGACAGAGAGAAAGGAACAGAGACAGAGAGAAAGGAACAGAGACAGAGAGAAAGGAACAGAGACAGAAAGAAAGGAACAGAGACAGAGAGAAAGGAACAGAGACAGAGAGAAAGGAACAGAGACAGAGAGAAAGGAACAGAGACAGAGAGAAAGGAACAGAGACAGAGAGAAAGGAACAGAGACAGAGAGAAAGGAACAGAGACAGAGAGAAAGGAACAGAGACAGAGAGAAAGGAACAGAGACTGAGAGAAAGGAACAGAGACTGAGAGAAAAGGCAGGATTGGGTTTACACGCGGAGTAAGACAAAGAAATGACCCATGCAATGTCAAAATACATAATAACTACTAATTACAATAGTTGGTCACGCGTCGTGTCGGATGACCTTCTTCAATTCAAGAGTGACCCAGGTGCGCGTTCCCCCTAAATGCCTGCTGATGAGTTATAGTGTTAATTCCGCCCTCCTATCTATTTTTCTTTTGTAAAGTCTCATCACAAAAGCTTGAACATCATGAATTATTTACCAAACGTCTGATTTTCATTTTGCTTTTGTGACGATTTTTAAACGAAGTTGAACTCCCCTTTCTCTTTCGTTTTGTTACCAGTCAAGTCATGACAACACCCAGATATATTCCCCGCTGTTAATTACGAAGTGTTTCATGGAAGGCAATGATTAGCAAATGAGATTGTTTGTGAAATTTAGTATTATGTATTATATCTTTTTTGTCACCCTCTATTAAAACTCACATTCTTACGACTCAATTTATTTTTTTCAAGACTCTTAGCTGGTTTTTTCAACAAAGTAATTGTCGACATATATTCGTCTGTATCATATATATACAATAACTATGTTTTTCATCATGTATATATATCAAGAAGATTTATGTTGAAGCGCCCGTTTTACGTTACCTTAGTTTTGTGCTACTGCTTACATAAAATAATGAAATAATACCTTCTATTCATTATCCTTATGTAAATCGCAATCTACTTACACCTTCAATACCGGTTTACTGTATTTCAAAGGAATAACTTTGCCGACAAGTTTTGCGGATATAGCGACACTTTCAAACGCCGTTCCCATTTGCATTTGTCGGAATTACACATACTGCACCATTTTGCATCTTTAGTCAAAACGCGTTCAGGCCTCTTTGGTGCTTCTTGCCACTATGTCCCATCGGAATTTGGTTGAGGGAGACAGATGTCCCATTGCCTTTTTCTCCCAGGTTAATTGTTTGTTTGTTTGCTTAACGCCCAGTCCACCACGAAGGGTGATATCAGGGCGGTGCTGCTTTGACATTTAACGTGCGCCACACACAAGACAGAAGTCGCTTCATGTCTCACCCAGTCACACTATTCTGACACCGGACCAACCAGTCCCAGCACTAACCCCATAATGCCAGACGCCAGGCGGAGCAGCCACTAGATTGCCAATTTTAAAGTCTTAGGTATGACCCGGCCGGGGTTCGAACCCACGACCTCCCGCTCACTGGGCGGACGCCTTACCACTAGGCCACCGTGTTGCGGTTTCTCCCAGGTTAAACCCTGTCATGATTCTACTGACATTATAGAATGGTGGTACATTTTTTTTCAATGGAAGGCAAGGCCAAAACGATTTAACAATCTATGGCATCGTTACAATCGGTTAGTCAAATAATATTGACAATAGCCAAAAGGAAATCTCACGGCACAATGTTTTCAAGTTAAACTTTCCACGTCTATAAGAGCTTACCATCGACAACACCTGAATTTTTTATGTGTCAGTTTCCGTGATAATTTTAACCGACATTGTTCAATGACTAATTTTTACTTCCGGCTTTGGAAGTAATAATTATGTTAATACTTTAAAAATATAAAGTGGATGTATTGAGTATTTCACTGTTCAGCCAGTCAGTGTCTCTTATAAAAAGTCGACAAGAAAAAGTATGTCAAGACGGTGAAGTCTCTGAAGTGAAAATTGAGATACAACAACAATACAAGATACAAGAAGTTTTATTGTCCTCATCAATACAAGGAAATTTGGCATGTGTGTGGCAAGACATGATACACTGATACATAGACATTTACAAAACACAACTGAAGTTCAATATCAGCACACCCTTACGCAACATACCCACTACTTCAGACACACAGGCTACATGTGCCCCTCGGACGTACGCAACCCACAATTCACCCAGTCATACAGCTTCACATGCACTTACTCATTCATGCAGCATTCTAGCACCCGGCCATGTACAACTCACACACTGGAACCCTCATACGGCTACATATTGCATTATAACACCCGCACAAACATTACAACCTCAAACACCGTACTAGATCTACAACTAACAAGCATACCTCCACTATCATGCACCGAATACATCATCATACATTACATCATAACATATTGCATTATAACACACGCACAAACATTACAACATCAGACATCGCACTATATCTACAACTAACAAACAATCATACACTATCAAATGTTGTGATGGTGTTGACACTATATTTTGCCCAATTGAGTCTAACTACCTGATGGCTAATCTACTGTGATACCTGTGATAACTGATGATGATTACTGTGATTGGTTTTATGTGTTTGGTTGGTCTCTTCTTTTGGTAGTGCAATAGCGTTAATTATGGATTGTTGTTATCATCATTTACATAAAAACTTATCTGTTAATCCAAACAATGATATAATTACTGTGATGTTCTTAACTACACTTTAACATGGAATGTATGTATGTATGTATGTATGTATGTATGTATGTATGTATGTATGTATGTATGTATGTATGTATGTATGTAGGTAGGTATGTATGTAGGTATGTATGCATGTGTGTTGGTATGTCGGTGTGTCAAGTGTGCAAGTAAAAAGGGTATTGTAGTTGTACATATATTACTTTAGATATTTTTTTGTTATCATGGGTTTTATGAATTTTCTTCTCTTATTCTTTTATAACTATTAATTAATGACCTATATGTGCTGATGACCAATTTAATTTCCTTTGTTGGATTAATAAAATGTTATGAGTTATGAGTTATGAAATACCAAGTACATCATCGTTCATTAAATTAAATCGTACCCCCCCCCCCCCCCCACCCCACCCCACCCCACCATACATTCACAATCGACACAGAATA